>NW_027447951.1:7500-20171 GCF_038048845.1 Mixophyes fleayi | reverse complement strand
ATATATAAATATATATATAAAATATATATATATATATAATATATATATATATATATATATATAAATATAAATATATATATATATATAAATATATATATATATATAAAATATTATATATATATATATAAAAATATATATATATATATATATATATATATATATATATATATATATATATATATATAAAAAAAAATATATATATATATATATATATAAAAATATATATATATATATATATATATATATAAAAATATATATATATATATATATAAAAATATATATATATATATAAAAATATATATATATATATATAAAAATATATATATATATATATAAAAATATATATATATATATATAAAAATATATATATATATATATATAAAAATATATATATATATATATATATATAAAAATATATATATATATATATATAAAAATATATATATATATATATATATATATATATATAAATATATATATATATATATATATATATAAATATATATATATATATATATATATATATAAATATATATATATATATATATATATATAAATATATATATATATATATATATATAAAAATATATATATATATATATATATATATATAAAAATATATATATATATATATATATATATATAAAAATATATATATATATATATATATATATATATATATATATATATATATAAATATATATAAATATATATATATATATATATATAAATATATATATATATATATATATAAATATATATATATATAAAAATATATATATATATATATATATATATATAAAAATATATATATATATATATATATATATATAAAAATATATATATATATATATATATATATATATAAATATATATATATATATATATATATATATATATATATATATATATATATAAATATATATATATATATATATATAAAAATATATATATATATATATATATATATATATATATATATATATATATATAAATATATATATATATATATATATAAATATATATATATATATATATATATATATATAAATATATATATATATATATATATATAAAAATATATATATATATATATATATATATATAAATATATATATATATATATATATATATATATATATATATATATATATATATATATATATATATATGTATATACTGCTCAGAGGAGGCTGATCAGTCCCCTCTGAACAGGATGACACTCCTCTCTACTTATATGCAGTCATAGCAATGAGCAAGATGAAAGGATGGGGAACAATGATAGAGGAGTTTAAAGACAGATGGTGGGTGTGGAAAAGTTTAAAAGATGTAAGGGGTCGATGAAAGAAACAAAGATGGAAGAGGAGGGTAAAACTTGAAGGGGGAGAGAGTGATGATAATAGGGAGAAATGGAAGTTATTGGGAAGAGAGTGATGATGATGGAGAGAGATACACATTGGGGACTGAAAGTCCAGATTAATGCTTTCAGTCCCATTACTGAAATAATTCAATAGCATAGGAATGGATTCAAACATATAACACTGTTATATATAATGTATGCACATGTATTTGTATTATATACAGAAAAAGGTTCTAATTTGACAAATAGACAGATAATACATTTTTTTAAATGTCTTGCCCTTTGTTGTGGTTAGGGTGCAACTGTGAGAAAAATCTAAATATGTGAATATTTGCTCTCCCTTAGATATAAATTGTGTACACAAGATATTCATCTACCTTGTATGAATTTGACCTGATTCATTTAAGCTGGATGTTCTATGTACAAGTATTGATCTTATAACTTAGCATGGGAGTGGCAACAAGCTGTGTATATAGTCAGTTAGACAGGGTGGCTTCACCACATCTTAGGAGCTTGTAGGGAATAACCCCTTGTTACATACACATCACACAGGCTCAGGTGAGTGCTGTTTGTGACAAATTGGCAGTTTATGGGAAATATTTTAATTTAAGAAATTAAGTGAATAAAGTCTGTGTGATTCCTACAAAAGAAAATACAGACGAATTTATAATGCAGAAGACCATTTCTGAACATACGTCCTACATAGAAGTGGGTTGGCTACAGTGGACACAGACTCACAAAAACTGGACAATTGAAGATTGGAAAAATGGTACCTGATCTAAAGAATCTTGATTTCTGTAATGACAAGCAGATGAGAGAGTCAGATTGTCGCTAACCATTTGCATCTCTTTATAGCCACTGGAAGTAGCCATTAGAGGAAGCACCTGCAGCTAAACAAGGATCTGTTGTACCAGGGGAGTCTACAGGGAAATATGGGTGGCCAAGAGGAGCACCTTTGTACACATTTGCCAAATAACTAAATGTATCCTTCTGTTTCTGGGAGGGTGGGTGCTCTGGGTTTTGTTTGCAGCACATTGGGTACATCAGTACCTACTGTCCTGAGAAGAAGAAGCTTATACCTCCCATTCTGGAGATATATCTTTAAATTGTTTCTTGGCAGTCCTGTGTGTTGCTGTGCCCAGAGTGAGCCCAAAGGGATGCAGGCACTACAGTGTGACCCTTGGGCATTCAGAGCTTATGAGATCAGAGTAAATAATACTGGATAAGATTATTTCTGTGGACGGTATCCACTCTGCAGTGCCCATGACCCTGCTCTTCCTATATCAGGGTGCCAGGAGAGGGTTGCAAGAAGTACGGATATTGGACAATATTCCTGCAAATGTGTTACTTGGTTACTGATTTAGGTAGAATTATTTCCCAATATGTTTCTAAAGATAATGCTCTTACTTTCTCCGGATCCATCTTTAAACCTACTCCAGACACTATATACCCCAAAAACGGATTTGGGAGAGTTCAAAGGAGTAATTCTCCAACTTGCAAAACAACTGATTCTTCCGTAATCTAGTCTGGACCTCTGCAACATGTTGTCAATGGGTGGACAAATCTTGGGAGAAAATCAGGTTGTCATCCTGGTAGACAACCATGCACACATAGAGCAAGTCTCAAAATATCTCACTTACAAACCCTTGGAAGACAGATGGGGCATTGCATAGCCCAAATGGCATAAGATATTCATAGTGTTCTTCGCGGTTGTTAAAAGCTGTCTTCCTTATTTGGCAAAGAAAAAAGTCGAGACTTAAAAGGTCCTGCTTGGCTAAATCCAATCACTCGGGAAGATATGGATTACCACTATTTGAACGGTATTATCATGCAGTTAATCTTAGCCATATCATCTCCTGGCAGTCTGCTCCGGGGATTAAGAGATGGGTCGACCTAGAGAACACTCACACTCCAAACCACTACTTGAACTCGTTACCCTGGCTCCCCAGAAATCAAAGGCCGGCCTAAGTCTACTCGCACCCCTCCATACAGTTTACACTTAACATTTGGGATAAGCTTCACAAAAAGTGGGAACTCACCTCATTCCCCTCTCCACTCATCCCTCTGTCGCACCATCCAGATTTCCCGCTAGGAAACAATCAGTCTTTCTCACACCCATGGCAAGAGGCGGGCATCACTTAGTTTACCCACATCCTGGGAGAATTTGCTTCTCAGACCTTTCCAGATATTAGAGAGAAAAAGGGCCTTCCCTCATCCCTACACTTTTCTTACATACAAATCAGAGGCTTCATACAATCTCTTTGTAGGTCTTCCAAACTATGTAAACCTACACCTTTCGAGAGGAGATGTATGAACAGCTCAGATTTTCAAGGATTGATATCACTGGTGTATCATATTTTCCTCTGTCCAAAATCTGATTTAACTGAATCTTTTGAGGAAGCTTGGCTTCAGGACACCGGTAAAGTTCTTGATCAGGAGGGATGGTCCCGGCTCAGAACGAGAATTTCTAAAATCTCCATTAATACCTCCATACGAGAAAACACATTTAAAGTATACACTAGATGGTATCTTGTACCTGCAAGGCTGCACATAATATATCCGGGTACTTCAGACCTATGTTGGAGAGGTTGCGGAGAGGTGGGCTCATTCTACCACATCTGGTGGACGTGTCCTAGTATCCGTAATCTATGGTCACTGGTCGCTGACTTTATAACAAGAATTTTAGATATCGAAGTGTTGCCCGACCCAATGGTTATGCTGCTGTGTTCTCGGGTCAAGGGTCTAAATAAACAGGGAGACAGACTTGTGCAACACATCTGTGCAGCTGCTCGCTTGCAGATAGCGAAAGAGTGGAAATCCCCTCACCCCCCAAGCCTCCAAAGTATAGTTTCTCGTGTGTGGTACATGGCCTCCATGGAATATATCACCAGTCTTCTTCACAACAAAATTCTAAATTTCCATAAGGTTTGGAACTTCTGGTACTCCTTTCATCAAGCAACAACGCCCGCCACCTGAAAAACCTGTCTTCCGATATATTCATAAGTATTACCCCCTTTCCCTCTTCTCCCTTGCCCTTCCCTTTCTCTCTTTTTCTTTTTTTTGACTTTTTCTATCTTTTCCTCTCTCACGTTTCTTTTTTTTAGGATAAAAAAAAAGAAAAATATTAAGAAAATGTTATAACAACCCTACGGAGTTCCGCAGTAGTGGAGTTCTTTAAAATGCACAGGTAGACTAGTTCAACCTTTTAGTTTTAACGTTGTTTCATTTCTTTCTTTAAATAAAAAAGTTTAATTCACTGTTAAAACACCAAAACAATATATCTGTAATAGATTGTTTCGTGATTGGTAATAACTCTTTATACTCTTATCTCTGTTTTGTTCCTTCTACCTCAACTTATTCTTGTATAAACTACTCTGTGTATCTCATGTTTTTGCAAAAATAAAGAGATTTAAAAAGAAAAAAAAAAAAAATACTAGAAAAAAAGCTGTCTTCCATTCATCTCCAGCTTTCATTCTGATAAGGTTATATGCACCACGCAAGTCTAGTTTGGTGAATATCTGGGAGCCTCGGATATGATCAAATAGTTCTGTAATCAACGGAATAGGATATCGATTTTTTTATAGTTATGGCATTTAAGCCACGATAATCTATACAGGGTCTTAAAGTGATCTTTCTTTTTAACAAAATAAAAACCCCGCTCTAGCAGGAGAGGAAGAAGGACAGATGAATCCTTGCTGAAGATTTTCTTTAATGTAATCTGACATTGCCTGTGTCTTAGGTAGGGAAAGAGGGTACACCTGACCCCTGGGTGGAATTTTACCAGGTTGAAGATCCACGGGACAATCCCAGATCCGATGACAAGGAAGTTGTTGAAAACATTTCTTGTCAAATACATCTGCGAAAAAGGCACATTGCGGAGGCAGGCCACGTGGAGGAGGATTAGAAAAGGACTTGACTATCCTGACTGGTAACACTTGAGATAAACATTTGTGAGGACAGGCTGGACCCCAAGACAGGACTTGAGGAGACTTCCAATCTACTTGAGGTGAATGAAGTTGAAGCCAAGAGAGTCCCAGAACGAAGGGACTAGTGGTGGCTGGAAGGACCAACAGAGAGCATTGTTCCTGATGGAGAACCCCTACTTGTAGAGTAAGGGGAACAGTACATTTACTAATAAGGCCATTGGGAATCCGTGAACCATCAATAGCGGTGACAACAATGTTTTTTTCTAGAGGCATTACGGCTAAGGACCACTTAGTAACTAGGGATTGAGAAATAAAATTTCCAACGGCTTCGGAATCCAACAGGACCTGTGATGTAAAGGAACCAGTAGATGTAGAGATAGTAACTGGAAATGAACAGCTCTTAGTATGAAAAGTACTTGGAGAGGGTTCCAACCTGACCTCTCCGGAACAGGTTAGGGTTTTGCTTTTCCCGACCACCTGGGACAGGAATTTAATACATGACTAGGATCCACACAATAGATGCAGAATTTATTCTTCAGGCGTCTTTCCCATTCCTCAGGTGTTAATTTAGAACGACCCAACTCCATAGTTCCGCTGGTGGAGGAAAGTGACGAGATCGAGACAGCACATGGCCAGGTGGGCATAAAGAAGATTCTTTCTCTGAAGTTCTCTCCAGAAATCTCATATCCACACGATTACACAAAGATATCAAGGTGTCCAGAGACGTAGGCAACTTTTGGGAAGCTAATACATCTTGAATCTTGTCTGAAAGTCCTTGCCAGAATGCTGCTACAAGAGCCTCGTTATTCCATTAAAGTTCAGAAGAAAATGTATGAAACAGAATTACATATTGAGCAACTGTACGAGAACGTGGACCACCCCCTCCTGCTGCAAACTCTTCTCTCTCTCGGCCTCTCTGGTTCTGTCCATGCCTGGTTCGCCTCATACCTCGCTAATCGCTCCTTCTCTGTATCCACGTCTGGTTCTTCCTCCTCCCCCTACCCTCTCCCCATAGGAGTCCCGCAGGGCTCTGTTCTTGGCCCTCTACTCTTTTCGCTCTACACTTCCTCCCTTGGTGCTCTCAAATCCTCCTTCGGTCTTCAGTATCACCTTTATGCTGACGACATTCAACTCTATATCTCCTCTCCTGATCTTTCCTCCACCCTGCTCGCTTGGGTATTCGACTGCCTCTCCGCCATCTCCTCCTGGATGTCCGAGCGCTTTCTCAAAATCAATAGCTCCAAAATTGAACTCATTGTCTTTCCTCCGCCCAGACTCCCATCCCACGATGGGAGTCTGGGATGGGAGATGGTGGTCAACAACACCACCATCTCCTCTGTCACCCAACTTCGCTGCATTTGTGTCACCCTTGACTCCTCTCTTTCTTTTGCCCCCACATTCATTCCCTTGCCAAGCCTGTCGCTTCCAACTACGCAACATCGCCCGCATCCGTCCTTTTCTCTCTCAGGATGCCACCAAAACTATCATCCACGCACTCATCATCTCCTGCCTTGATTATTGTGACCTCCTCCTCATTGGCCTTCCCCACTCCCGTCTCTCCCCCCTCCGCTCTACACGCAATGCGGCCGCAAGACTCATCTTCCTCTCACGCCACTCCTCTGCCTCCCCTCTCTGCCTTGCCTTACACTGGCTCCCCTTCCCCTACAGAATCCTTTTCAAACTCCTCACCACCACTTACAAGGCTCTCTCCAACTCTACTGCCCCTTATATCTCTAACCTCCTCTCCATTCACACTCCTGCCCGCTCCCTGCGCTCGGCCAACGACCGCCGCCTCTCCTCCACCCTTATCACCTCTTCCCACTCCAGAATCCAAGACTTTTCCCGTGCAGCCCCCCTTCTCTGGAACGACCTCCCTCGTTCCATCCGTCTCTCTCCTACTCTGTGTTCCTTCAAACGTGCACTCAAAACTCACTTCTTCCTCAAAGCCTACCAACCATCTACTTAACCCCCATCTCCTCCCTTTGCTCATCCTCCCTTCTCTCCTTTTGCCTCAACTGGCTCCTCTTGTGCCTGGTCTGTTTACCCTCCCTTAGGATGTAAGCTCGTATGAGCAGGGCCCCCTCCCCTCCTGTCTCCATACCTGTTCTTCCGCTCCGTCTTTACTGCATATGACTATCCGGCGTTTCTGAAGTATTGGTACTTTTTGTTCATTGTTCTGTATGGTTTCACCCTGTATAGTCTACTGTTAGTACTGTGTGCGGCACTGCGGATACCTTGTGGCGCCTAACAAATAAATGATAATAATAATAATAATAATAACTCTGTCGTAGTCTGAGATTACTTGAGGCTGCTGAGGTAACCTGTCCGGGTTCATCAAAGATTATTCGTAAGAAGGCTAGAAAGGCAGAATAATCATTTAATAGGGGATCATCTTTTTCCCAAAGGGGAGAAGCCTATGCCAAAGCCTGCCCAGAAAATAGCGAGATAATGTATGCTTCTTTAGAACGTTGGGTAGGAAAATTTTGCGGTTGGATTTCAAAGTGAATGGAGTACTGATTGAGGAATCCTCTGCAGGTCTTTGGGTCTCCATCAAATTTAGAGGGCGTGGGTAGAAGAAGGGACAAAGATATAGACACTGGAGATCGTTCAGTAGACTGAGGTGCTACCGGAGGAGAATGGGTGGGAGGTGAAGTAGTAATTTGTAGAGAATCCACCCGAGAAACTAAGGACTGAAAACACTGTAATAATTGTTGTTGAATAGCATCTTGTCGCTCCACCCGTCTCACCAGGTGTTGCAGCAGATCTTTAGCTGAAGGTTCCGTACTTGGGTCCATCATGGTCTGTTCTTTTTGTCACGGTCCCTAGAGTTCTTGGCCCAGAGTTCTGCTAGTTGTGACCACTACTCTCGAGGCGCAGAGTCTAACACAGCGGCTGGTCTTCTCAGGGACCCCCGCAAGAGGGTTTGGGTTTGTGTGGCATCACTGCGCAGGTTGCGGTCCTCAAGAAAGTGCAGCAGAGCAACGGAATACAGCTTAGATATGGAAGTAGATAACTAGAAGATATGCGAGAATATACAGGAGAGCAGGTATGTATGACAATAGTAGCTAACAGCTGTCTGGCCAGGAGAAGAAATATAACAGATGCTTGGAACGATCATTCGAAGGCAAGGTTATCACAGACGTGGCTATGAGGTGTCTGCCCAACAAGTGAGGTGGGGCGCTGGCTTTGGATATCAGCCAGAGGTTGGTTTGCCACTGATGAAGTTGAGAGATAGCCAGCTAGTAAATAGAGAAACGATGGTACACGAAACTCCAGGAGAGACAGGTTTACCACAGATGTGGCTAAGGAGGATTCAGCCAATAGGTGAGAAGCAGCGATCACTACAGTGCACAGCGAGAGGCAGGTTTACCATGGATGTGGCTGAGAAGTATCCGGCCAACAGGTGAGAAGCAGCGATCACTACAACGTACAGCGAGAGGCAGGTTTACCATGGATGTGGCTGAGAAGTATCCGGCCAACAGGTGAGAAGCAGCGATCACTACAGCGTACAGCGAGAGGCAGGTTTACCATGGATGTGGCTGAGAAGTATCCGGCCAACAGGTGAGAAGCAGCGGTCACTACAGCATTCAGCGGGAGGCAGGTTTACCACAGATGTGGCTGAGAAGTAACCGGCCAACAGGTGAGAAGCAGCAGTCACTACAGCATTCAGCGGGAGGCAGGTTTTACCACGGATGTGGCTGAGAAGTATCCAGCCAACAGGAGCGGAGTACACAGCTGACACAGGGAGGTGAGAATCAAGAACAGACAATCAAGGAGAGGTCAAAGGTGCTTTAAATACGGAGAAGGCTAATAGATAGCCAATACCAAAAAGGGAAAGGTTATAAAGGACCCTCCTGTTCCACACATGCGCAGAAACATAGTCAAGATGGCGGACGGCCACGGCGCAGCACAGGCCCCGGCAGAGGGGCGAGTGGCCCGACTTCAGGTCTAGAAGTCCGGTGAGTGACACATGGGACCTGTTTATTTGTCTCTACATGCTGTTTGCATAGAAATGTCTGGTACAAGTACATTTATACAGTTTATGCTATTTGTATTGTTTTATTCGATTTTATTAAATAGATAATGCAGTAGATTTTGTCCATCACTGTCTTTATAGGTCTGCTGGTTTGGAAACGTCTCCATTACATGAAAACCTACCCATTGAAATGGAAACTTTGAAGTTTTGAAACATTCTGGACTCTTGTAAGCATATACCCTGGTGGGTTGAAGTGTTGAAAGTCACAGGTGAAGTTTTAAATTATCATTATTCTTTAAGGTGCAAAGGACCAGATCCACATAGATTTGAACCTTTCATCCCTGATTGATATCTATCTACTACACTATCAATATATGTATTGTGAGTCTGTTTTTTAGATGAGGTAATGTGAACCACTCCTCAGAATAGATGAATTTTCCTTCTTGCCAACATCTTGCAATGGAGAAGGCCATTCATTTCTCTGTGTCATTAAGTGATGTATGTATTACTGGGAACCTACCTCAAACCTATAAACCCTATAACAGTCTGTTTCTTTAAATTCCAACCATTATAGCTATGTGGCATTGCAATCTGAGGAGTCTTTATTCACAAAAGTAGTTATATCATCCATGGTATAGTTGTTGATTCGTATATACCAGTCTTTTAGAAATGGGGGCAGAGGTTTTTCAGCATTCCTAGATCACAGCATTGGTGGCTTTGCTAAAATGTCTCAAAAGGGACTTCTAGTATTTAGTGATGGGTATTTTGTACAAATTTATAAGCCAAAAACGCTGTTCAGCTGGAACCTCGCAATTCAAATAATGTTTGTAAATCTGGACAACTCCTTCCAGAAGAACTCTTTTTTTTGGGCACTCCCACAAAATATGTATATAACTCCCTAATGCACAACCAACATTCACTGGAGGTCACGGAGTACATTTTATTTCGTAAGCTTGGGTGTCTGTACCAGCGTGCTGTATACATGTATTGGATCTCTACCACTGAAGCACATATTGAACATTTGTGTGTAGTTTAAAAGTCTTTCGTCCATTTCCCTTTGCTAATTTCTCTAATCAAGCGCTGTGTCATTATAAAGAGAGGTAATGAGCGACATACGTTTTCTACAATTAGTTTAAAAGTGAGGAGATTGTGCAGGTAGGAGCATACAGTTAATTTTGCATGTCTTGTGGCTTAAGCAGGAGAAAGCTTAAAAACCATATACATAGCGCTGGAGAGTTAATCAGAGTGGTAGACGTTAGTTTGACACAATTGCCAAATGAGCAGTTCGATAGCCATATGGCATATTCCAGTGACATGATCTATTACATTACATATTACATCATCTAATTACATGACATGACATTTTATCATTTTAATTATTGGTGTCTATTTTACTCTTTCTGCATTTCCTTTGAATTTTCTACAACTGAACATGCCTTTGTCATACAGATCCACTCATTAATTTTAGTACAAAAAACTATTGTCTGTACTCGGCGTACTATAATGACTATTCATATTACCATTTATCTTACATTCTGTTATTATGGGGGAGAATTATATACCTATTTGTGATTGTTACTGGGCCATATGTTAATGTAAGCTTGATGATCCTATGCTAGCAATGATAACTAGTTTATGCATTATATATAGTCAAGTCTAAGTAAAAATTAGCAATACAGTGACTAATATGTGATAAAGAGCAAAAACACTGAAAACCTAAGAAACACATTTTATTCATTAAATCTTATATTTTCAACATGATCATTGTAGATCATTTATGTAATTCCATATTTTCTTGCTCCATTTCTGGCCCCTTAGTGGGTGTGGCTGATGAAGAGGGTGCTGATGCTGCGTTCTCAAAGCACCTGAAGCTTGGGCAGTCATGATAGAAAGGACTACGCTGATGGAAAGATTGAGCCATAGAAATGACAGATGCAGCAGCCATCATATTCATTGAAAACCAGGGGTTACAAACTGACAGCAAGCTAGCCAAATTGGCCTGCACGTTGCTAAAATCTGCATTCATATTAGGAAATGCTGGCATGGGTGGTATCATATGAGATGGAGAAGCAGAAGAAGTGGTAGTGGTAAAGTCTAATCCGTTACTGGCATTCTGGCCCATTGCGAAGTATTCTGATGACGTTGTTGTTGATGATGAAGCAGTGGAGCTACCACTGATGCGTTGTGTTGGCTTAAATGGTCGACATCTTTTTCGCTTTTCAGGAACAGACTTTGGTGCGTTGTCTCTTGAGGTCACAATCTCTTCTCTGTTCTCAACAGGACATTTCTGTAGATTTGTATCCTCTCCTTTCAAGTCATGTTCTGATGAGGACATAGTTGAACGAGCTTTCTTTATATCCATTCTTCTCTTTATTTGTCTTAATAAGTCAGGATATTCTCTCCGAAAATGTGGGTTTTGGTACAGCTGTATCTGGAACACAAGGACACAATTTTAAGATACATTTTTCAAATATATTTCAATCTAATAATAAATGTGAAATCAGAATATAATGGACAATGCCGGTTAATATAATCACTAAATATGTTCTATATTTGCTTTTGGATATACGATGGTCACAGCATGAATGTACTTGAAGCTTAACAATTTGCAGAAATGGGAGTGACCTTACAGTAACCTGCAGAGATCTCCCTACAATATATCTTTTGATATACATGATGTTTTGCTTGTAAGTAAGGTAACTAAACCATGATCAGAACATGTTGGTAAAATCCACATATAGATAGAATAGGGGGTATATTTATTAAGTGGCGGTTCCAAAAAACCACTGATTCTTGGCAGTTTGATGTTATTTTTTAAAACAGCAATTTTATTAAAGACAAAGCTCATTGGGTCTTGTCTTTACTAAAATTGCCATTTTAAAAAGATATGGTTTTTCAGAACTGCCGCTTGATAAATATACCCCTAGGTATGTTTATAAATAAAGGGGAATTACCCTGTGGCATTTTTTTTTCTAGCTGTCACAATATTTCAGTTGGGACTCTACCCTGACTGATCTGTCAAGAGTACCCCAGTGACTACCAGAGACAACTCTGTTCTGATGAGGCATCTATTTGGGGCTACATTGTCAGCCATTACCCTCCACTAGGTACTGTAATGTGGGGATCAATTCACACTTAGGCAGATATAGGACTATATTACCTCCCAGGTTAGAAGAGTGCCTCAGTGCTACCCTGATGCTGCCCTATCACTCTTTCTGTACTGTTGACTTAAGAGCTGTTATGTCATGGTCTCATCCACTTTTCTAGAGAAATACTGGTGCAAAAAACTACAGGCTGGGACTGAAAGTGCCAGTCGCTTCCTGATTGATTGAGCTGCCTTTCTCCATGATGCTAACCCAATGGGAGCCAGAATCCCTAATCATTACTATCCTGAACACCCTTGGTATTC
>NW_027447950.1:0-20193 GCF_038048845.1 Mixophyes fleayi | reverse complement strand
TATTCGATTTATGATTCATGATTCATAAATTCAATTCATGATTCATGATTCAATTCATGATTTCAATTCATGATTCATGATTCAGGATTTGATTCATGATTCATGATTAATGATTCATTCATGATTCAATTCAAGATTCATGATTAGATTCATGATTCATGATTCAATTCATGATTCATGATTCATGATTCATGATTCAATTCATGTTTCATAATTCATGATTCATGATTCAATTCATGATTCATGATTCATAATTTATGATTCATTTCATGATTTCATAATTCGATTCATGATTCAATTCATGATTCAATTCATGATTCATGATTCATGATTCGATTCATGATTCAATTCAAGATTCATGATTACGATTCATGATTCATGATTCGATTCATGATTCATTTCATGATTCATGATTTGACTCATGATTCAATTCATGATTCAATTCATGATTCATGATTCGATTTATTATTCATGATGCGAATCATGATTCATGCTTCATGATTCAATTCATGATTTATGATTCATGATTCAATTCATGATTCATGATTCGTGATTTAATTCATGATTCATGATTCATGATTTAATTCATGATTCATGATTCGATTCAGGATTCAATTCATGATTTCATGATTCATGATTCTTGATTCATGATTCATGATTCGATTCATGATTCATGATTCGATTCATGATTCAATTATTGATTCTTGATTTCATGATTCATGATTCGATCATGATTCATGATTCAAGATTCAATTCATAATTCATGATTCATGATTCAATTCATGATCATGATTCATGATTGATGATTCAAATTCATGATTCATGATTCAATTCATTATTCGATTCTGATCATTTCATGATTCATGATTCGATTTAATGATTCATGATTCAAATCATGAATCATGATTAATGATTCAATTCATAATTCAATTCATGATTCAATTCATGATTCATGATTTCATTTCATGATTCATGATTCATTTCATGAATTCAATTCATGATTCATGATTCGATTCATGATTCATGATTCAATTCATGATTCAATTCATGATTCATGATTCGATTCATGATTCATGATCCAATTCATGATTCATGATTCATGATTCAATTCATGATTCATGATTCGAATCATGATTCATGATTCATGATTCAAGATTCATGATTCAATTCATGATTCATGATTCAATTCATGATTCATGATTCATGATTCATGATTTGATCATGATTCATGAATTCAATTTGATTCATGATTCAAGATTCATAATTCAATTCATGATTCATGATTCGATTCATAATTCCATGATTCAATTCATGATTCATGATTCATGATTTCAATTCATGATTTATGATTCGATTCATGATTCATGATTCATGATTCAATTCATGATTCATGATTCATGATTCAATTCATGATTCATGATTCATGATTCAATTCATGATTCATGAATCAATTTATGATTCATGATTCATGATTTATGATTCAATCATGATTCATGATTCATGATTCATGATACATGATATAATTCCATGATTCAATTCATGATTCAATTCCATGATTCATGAATCAATTTATGATTCATGATTCATGATTCATGATTCAAATCATGATTCATGATTCATGATTCAATTTCATGATTCATGATTCATGATTCATCGATTCGATTCATGATTCGTGATTCAATTCATTATTCATGATTCATGATTCAATTCATGATTCATGATTTATGATTCATGATTCAATAAATGATTCATGATTCGATTCATGATTCAATTCATGATTCATGATTCGATTCATGATTCATGATTAGTGATTCAATTCATGATTCAATTCATGATTCAATACATGATTCATGATTCAATTCATGATTCAATCATGATTCATGATTCGATTCATGATTCATGATTCATTCATGATTCATGATTCATGATTCAATTCATGATTCATGATTCAAGATTCATGATTCAATTCATGATTCATGATTCGATTCATGAATCTTGATTCATGATTCATGATTCGATTCATGATTCATGATTCAATTCATGATTCATGATTAAATTCATGATACATGATACATGATTCAATTCATGATTTATGATTCGATCATGATTCATGATTCAATTCATGATTCATGATTCATGATTCATGATTCATGATTCATGATTTATTTCATGATTAATGATTCATGATTCATGATTCATGATTTATTTCATGATTAATGATTCATGATTCAATTCATGATTCAATTCATGATTCATGAATCAATTTATGATTCATGATTCATGATTTATGATTCAATTCATGATTCATGATTCATGATTCATGATTCATGATTTAATTCATGATTAATGATTCATGATTCAATTCATGATTCATGATTCGATTCATGATTCATGATTCATGATTCAATTCATGATTCATGATTTGATTCATGATTCATGTTTCATGATCAATCATGAGTCATGATTCATGATTCATTTCATGATTCATGATTCAATTCATGATTCAATTCATGATTCATGAATCAATTTATGTTTCATGATTCATGATTATGATTCATGATTCATGATTCAATTCATGATTCAATTCATGATTCATGATTCGATTCATGATTCATGATTCATGATTCAATGCATGATTCATGATTCATGATTCATGATTCATGATTCGATTCATGATTCATGATTCCATTCATGATTCATGATTCCATTCATTAATTCTTGATTCATGATTCGATTCATGATTCATTATTCAAGATTCAATTCATGATTCATGATTCATGATTCGATTCATGATTCATGATTCATGATTCAAATCATGATTCATTATTCGATTCATGATTCATGATTCAATTCAAGATTTATGATTCATGATTCAATTCATGATTCAATTCATGATTTAATTCATGATTCATGATTAATTATTCATTTCATGATTCAATTCAAGATTCATGATTCGATTCATGATTCATGATTCAAATCATGATACATGATTCATGATTCATGATTCAATTCATGATTCATGATTCATAATTTATGATTTATTTCATGATTCATGATTCGATTCATGAGTCAATTCATGATTCAATTCATGATTTATGATTCATGATTCGATTCATGATTCAATTCAAGATTCATGATTCTATTCATGATTCATGATTCGATTCATGATTCATTTCATGATTCATGATTCGATTCATGATTCAATTCATGATTCAATTCATGATTCATGATTCATGATTCAATTCATGATTCATGATTTAATTCATGATTCATGATTCGATTCATGATTCAATTCATGATTCATGATTCATGATTCTTGATTCATGATTCATGATTCGATTCATGATTCATAATTCGATTCATGATTCAATTCATGATTCTTGATTCATGATTCATGATTCGATTCATGATTCATGATTCAAGATTCAATTCATAATTCATGATTGATGATTCAATTCATGATTCATGATTCATGATTGATGATTCAATTCATGATTCATGATTCAATTCATAATTCGATTCCTGATTCATTTCATGATTCATGATTCGATTTATGATTCTTGATTCATGATTCAATTCATGATTCATGATTCAATTCATGATTCATGATTCAATTCATGATTCATGATTCATGATTCAATTCATGATTCATGATTCAAGATTCATGATTCAATTCACGATTCATGATTCATGATTCAATTCATGATTCATGATTCATGATTCGATTCATGATTCATGATTCAATTCATGATTCATGTTTCATGATTCAATTCATGATTCATGATTCATGATTCATGATTCATGATTCATGATTCAATTCATGATTCATGATTCAATTCATGATTCATGATTCAAGATTCATGATTCAATTCATGATTCATGATTCATGATTTATTTCATGATTAATGATTCATGATTCATGATTTATTTCATGATTATTGATTCATGATTCAATTCATGATTCATGAATCAATTTATGATTCATGATTCATGACTCATGATTCATGATTTATTTCATGATTAATGATTCATGATTCATGATTTAATTCATGATTAATGATTCATGATTCAATTCATGATTCAATTCATGATTCATGAATCAATTTATGATTCATGATTCATGATTCAATTCATGATTCATGATTCAATTCATGATTCGATTACTGATTCAATTCATGATTCATGATTCGATTTATGATTCATGATTCATAAATTCAATTCATGATTCATGATTCAATTCATGATTCAATTCATGATTCATGATTCATGATTTGATTCATGATTCATGATTAATGATTCATTTCATGATTCAATTCAAGATTCATGATTAGATTCATGATTCATGATTCAATTCATGATTCATGATTCATGATTCATGATTCAATTCATGATTCATAATTCATGATTCATGATTCAATTCATGATTCATGATTCATAATTTATGATTCAATTCATGATTCAATTCATGATTCATGATTCATGATTCAATTCATGATTCATGATTTAATTCATGATTCATGATTCGATTCATGATTCAATTCATGATTCATGATTCATGATTCTTGATTCGATTCATGATTCATGATTCAATTCATGATTCATGATTCATGATTCAATTCATGATTCATGATTCATGATTCATGATTCGATTCATGATTCATGATTCAATTCATGATTCATGATTCAAGATTCATGATTCGATTCATGATTCATGATTCATGATTCAATTCATGATTCATGATTCAATTCATGATTCATGATTCAAGATTCATAATTCAATTCATGATTCATGATTCGATTCATGATTCATGATTCAATTCATGATTCATGATTCATGATTATATTCATGATTCATGATTCAAGATTCATAATTCAATTCATGATTCATGATTCGATTCATGATTCATGATTCAATTCATGATTCATGATTCAATTCATGATTTATGATTCGATTCATGATTCATGATTCATGATTCAATTCATGATTCATGATTCAATTCATGATTCATTATTCATGATTCAATTCATGATTCATGAATCAATTTATGATTCATGATTCATGATTTATGATTCAATTCATGATTCATGATTCATGATTCATGATTCATGTTTCATGATTCATGATTTAATTTATGATTCAATTCATGATTCAATTCATGATTCATGAATCAATTTATGATTCATGATTCATGATTCAAATCATGATTCATGATTCATGATTCATGCTTCGATTCATGATTCATGATTCGATTCATGATTCATGATTCAATTCATTATTCATGATTCATGATTCAATTCATGATTCATGATTTATGATTCATGATTTAATAAATGATTCATAATTCAATTCATGATTCGATTCCTGATTCAATTCATGATTCATGATTCGATTTATGATTCATGATTCATAAATTCAATTCATGATTCATGATTCATGATTCAATTCAAGATTTATGAGTCATGATTCAAATTATGATTCAATTCAAGATTCATGATTCGATTCATGATTCATGATTCGATTCATGATTCATGATTCATGATTCAATTCATGATTCATGATTCATGATTCAATTCATGATTCATGATTCGAATCATGATTCAATTCATGATTCATGATTCGATTCATGATTCATGATTCGATTCCTGATTCATTTCATGATTCATGATTCGATTTATGATTCTTGATTCATGATTCAATTCATGATTTATGATTCGATTCATGATTCATGATTAGTGATTCAATTCATGATTCAATTCATGATTCAATTCATGATTCATGATTCAATTCATGATTCAATTTATAATTCATGATTCGATTCATGATTCATGATTCGATTCATGATTCATGATTCAATTCATGATTCATGTTTCATGATTCAATTCATGATTCATGATTCATGATTCATGATTCATGATTCATGATTCGATTCATGATTCATGATTCAATTCATGATTCATGATTCAAGATTCATGATTCAATTCATGATTCATGATTCGATTCATGATTCATGATTCATGACTCATGATTCATGATTTATTTCATGATTAATGATTCATGATTCATGATTTATTTCATGATTATTGATTCATGATTCAATTCATGATTCATGAATCAATTTATGATTCATGATTCATGACTCATGATTCATGATTTATTTCATGATTAATGATTCATGATTCATGATTTAATTCATGATTATTGATTCATGATTCAATTCATGATTCAATTCATGATTCATGAATCAATTTATGATTCATGATTCATGATTCAATTCATGATTCATGATTCAATTCATGATTCGCTTACTGATTCAATTCATGATTCATGATTCGATTTATGATTCATGATTCATAAATTCAATTCATGATTCATGATTCAATTCATGATTCAATTCATGATTCATGATTCATGATTTGATTCATGATTCATGATTAATGATTCATTTCATGATTCAATTCAAGATTCATGATTAGATTCATGATTCATGATTCAATTCATGATTCATGATTCATGATTCATGATTCAATTCATGATTCATAATTCATGATTCATGATTCAATTCATGATTCATGATTCATAATTTATGATTCATTTCATGATTCATAATTCGATTCATGATTCAATTCATGATTCAATTCATGATTCATGATTCATGATTCGATTCATGATTCAATTCAAGATTCATGATTCGATTCATGATTCATGATTCGATTCATGATTCATTTCATGATTCATGATTTGACTCATGATTCAATTCATGATTCAATTCATGATTCATGATTCGATTTATTATTCATGATGCGAATCATGATTCATGCTTCATGATTCAATTCATGATTTATGATTCATGATTCAATTCATGATTCATGATTCGTGATTTAATTCATGATTCATGATTCATGATTTAATTCATGATTCATGATTCGATTCATGATTCAATTCATGATTCATGATTCATGATTCTTGATTCATGATTCATGATTCGATTCATGATTCATGATTCGATTCATGATTCAATTATTGATTCTTGATTCATGATTCATGATTCGATTCATGATTCATGATTCAAGATTCAATTCATAATTCATGATTCATGATTCAATTCATGATTCATGATTCATGATTGATGATTCAATTCATGATTCATGATTCAATTCATTATTCGATTCCTGATTCATTTCATGATTCATGATTCGATTTATGATTCATGATTCAAATCATGAATCATGATTAATGATTCAATTCATAATTCAATTCATGATTCAATTCATGATTCATGATTCATTTCATGATTCATGATTCATTTCATGATTCAATTCATGATTCATGATTCGATTCATGATTCATGATTCAATTCATGATTCAATTCATGATTCATGATTCGATTCATGATTCATGATTCAATTCATGATTCATGATTCATGATTCAATTCATGATTCATGATTCGAATCATGATTCATGATTCATGATTCAAGATTCATGATTCAATTCATGATTCATGATTCAATTCATGATTCATGATTCATGATTCATGATTTGATTCATGATTCATGATTCAATTCATGATTCATGATTCAAGATTCATAATTCAATTCATGATTCATGATTCGATTCATAATTCATGATTCAATTCATGATTCATGATTCATGATTCAATTCATGATTTATGATTCGATTCATGATTCATGATTCATGATTCAATTCATGATTCATGATTCATGATTCAATTCATGATTCATGATTCATGATTCAATTCATGATTCATGAATCAATTTATGATTCATGATTCATGATTTATGATTCAATTCATGATTCATGATTCATGATTCATGATTCATGATATAATTCATGATTCAATTCATGATTCAATTCATGATTCATGAATCAATTTATGATTCATGATTCATGATTCATGATTCAAATCATGATTCATGATTCATGATTCAATTCATGATTCATGATTCATGATTCATGATTCGATTCATGATTCGTGATTCAATTCATTATTCATGATTCATGATTCAATTCATGATTCATGATTTATGATTCATGATTCAATAAATGATTCATGATTCGATTCATGATTCAATTCATGATTCATGATTCGATTCATGATTCATGATTAGTGATTCAATTCATGATTCAATTCATGATTCAATACATGATTCATGATTCAATTCATGATTCAATTCATGATTCATGATTCGATTCATGATTCATGATTCAATTCATGATTCATGATTCATGATTCAATTCATGATTCATGATTCAAGATTCATGATTCAATTCATGATTCATGATTCGATTCATGAATCTTGATTCATGATTCATGATTCGATTCATGATTCATGATTCAATTCATGATTCATGATTAAATTCATGATACATGATACATGATTCAATTCATGATTTATGATTCGATTCATGATTCATGATTCAATTCATGATTCATGATTCATGATTCATGATTCATGATTCATGATTTATTTCATGATTAATGATTCATGATTCATGATTCATGATTTATTTCATGATTAATGATTCATGATTCAATTCATGATTCAATTCATGATTCATGAATCAATTTATGATTCATGATTCATGATTTATGATTCAATTCATGATTCATGATACATGATTCATGATTCATGATTTAATTCATGATTAATGATTCATGATTCAATTCATGATTCATGATTCGATTCATGATTCATGATTCATGATTCAATTCATGATTCATGATTTGATTCATGATTCATGTTTCATGATTCAATTCATGAGTCATGATTCATGATTCATTTCATGATTCATGATTCAATTCATGATTCAATTCATGATTCATGAATCAATTTATGTTTCATGATTCATGATTTATGATTCATGATTCATGATTCAATTCATGATTCAATTCATGATTCATGATTCGATTCATGATTCATGATTCATGATTCAATGCATGATTCATGATTCATGATTCATGATTCATGATTCGATTCATGATTCATGATTCCATTCATGATTCATGATTCCATTCATTAATTCTTGATTCATGATTCGATTCATGATTCATTATTCAAGATTCAATTCATGATTCATGATTCATGATTCGATTCATGATTCATGATTCATGATTCAAATCATGATTCATTATTCGATTCATGATTCATGATTCAATTCAAGATTTATGATTCATGATTCAATTCATGATTCAATTCATGATTTAATTCATGATTCATGATTAATTATTCATTTCATGATTCAATTCAAGATTCATGATTCGATTCATGATTCATGATTCAAATCATGATACATGATTCATGATTCATGATTCAATTCATGATTCATGATTCATAATTTATGATTTATTTCATGATTCATGATTCGATTCATGAGTCAATTCATGATTCAATTCATGATTTATGATTCATGATTCGATTCATGATTCAATTCAAGATTCATGATTCTATTCATGATTCATGATTCGATTCATGATTCATTTCATGATTCATGATTCGATTCATGATTCAATTCATGATTCAATTCATGATTCATGATTCATGATTCAATTCATGATTCATGATTTAATTCATGATTCATGATTCGATTCATGATTCAATTCATGATTCATGATTCATGATTCTTGATTCATGATTCATGATTCGATTCATGATTCATAATTCGATTCATGATTCAATTCATGATTCTTGATTCATGATTCATGATTCGATTCATGATTCATGATTCAAGATTCAATTCATAATTCATGATTGATGATTCAATTCATGATTCATGATTCATGATTGATGATTCAATTCATGATTCATGATTCAATTCATAATTCGATTCCTGATTCATTTCATGATTCATGATTCGATTTATGATTCTTGATTCATGATTCAATTCATGATTCATGATTCAATTCATGATTCATGATTCAATTCATGATTCATGATTCATGATTCAATTCATGATTCATGATTCAAGATTCATGATTCAATTCACGATTCATGATTCATGATTCGATTCATGATTCATGATTCAATTCATGATTCATGATTCAAGATTCATGATTCAATTCACGATTCATGATTCATGATTCAATTCATGATTCATGATTCATGATTCGATTCATGATTCATGATTCAATTCATGATTCATGATTCAAGATTCGTAATTCAATTCATGATTCATGATTCGATTCATGATTCATGATTCAATTCATGATTCATGATTCAACATTCAATTCATGATTCATGATTCAAGATTCATAATTCAATTCATGATTCATGATTCGATTCATGATTCATGATTCAATTCATGATTCATGATTCAATTCATGATTTATGATTCGATTCATGATTCATGATTCAATTCATGATTCATGATTCAAATCATGATTCATTATTCATGATTCAATTCAAGATTCATGAATCAATTTATGATTCATGATTCATGATTTATGATTCAATTCATGATTCATGATTCATGATTTATGATTCATGTTTCATGATTCATGATTTAATTCATGATTCAATTCATGATTCAATTCATGATTCATGAATCAATTTATGATTCATGATTCATGATTCATGATTCAAATCATGATTCATGATTCATGATTCATGATTCATGATTTATGATTCGATTCATGATTCATGATTCAATTCATTATTCATTATTCATGATTCAATTCATGATTCATGATTTATGATTCATGATTCAATAAATGATTCATGATTCAATTCATGATTCGATTCCTGATTCAATTCATGATTCATGATTCGATTTATGATTCATGATTCATAAATTCAATTCATGATTCATGATTCATGATTCAATTCAAGATTCATGATTCATGATTCAAATTATGATTCAATTCAAGAGTCATGATTCGATTCATGATTCATGATTTGATTCATGATTCATGATTCATGATTCAATTCATGATTCATGATTCATGATTCAATTCATGATTCATGATTCGAATCATGATTCTTGATTCATGATTCATGATTCGATTCATGATTCATGATTCAAGATTCAATTCATAATTCATGATTCAATTCATGATTCATGATTCATGATTGATGATTCAATTCATGATTCATGATTCAATTCATGATTCATGATTCAACACATGATTCATGATTCAATTCATGATTCGATTCCTGATTCATTTCATGATTCATGATTCGATTTATGATTCTTGATTCATGATTCAATTCATGATTCATGATTCGATTTATGATTCTTGATTCATGATTCAATTCATGATTCATGATTCGATTCATGATTCATGATTAGTGATTCAATTCATGATTCAATTCATGATTCAATTCATGATTCAATTCATGATTCAATTCATGATTCATGATTCAATTCATGATTCAATTCATGATTCATGATTCGATTCATGATTCATGATTCGAATCATGATTCATGATTAGTGATTCAATTCATGATTCAATTCATGATTCAATTCATGATTCATGATTCAATTCATGATTCAATTCATGATTCATGATTCGATTCATGATTCATGATTCAATTCATGATTCATGATTCAATTCATGATTCAATTCATGATTCATGATTCGATTCATGATTCATGATTCGAATCATGATTCATGATTAGTGATTCAATTCATGATTCAATTCATGATTCAATTCATGATTCATGATTCAATTCATGATTCAATTCATGATTCATGATTCGATTCATGATTCATGATTCAATTCATGATTCATGATTCAAGATTAATGATTCAATTCATGATTCATGATTCAATTCATGATTCATGATTCATGATTCAATTCATGATTTATGATTCGATTCATGATTCATGATTCAATTCATGATTCATGATTCATGATTCATGATTTATTTCATGATTAATGATTCATGATTCATGATTTATTTCATGATTAATGATTCATGATTCAACTCATGATTCAATTCATGATTCAATTCATGATTCATGATTCAATTCATGATTCATGATTCAATTCATGATTCATGATTCAAGATTAATGATTCAATTCATGATTCATGATTCAATTCATGATTCATGATTCATGATTCAATTCATGATTTATGATTCGATTTATGATTCATGATTCAATTCATGATTCATGATTCATGATTCATGATTTATTTCATGATTAATGATTCATGATTCATGATTCATGATTTATTTCATGATTAATGATTCATGATTCAATTCATGATTCATGATTCGATTCATGATTCATGATTCAATTCATGATTCATGATTCAAGATTAATGATTCAATTCATGATTCATGATTCAATTCATGATTCATGATTCATGATTCAATTCATGATTTATGATTCGATTCATGATTCATGATTCAATTCATGATTCATGATTCATGATTCATGATTTATTTCATGATTAATGATTCATGATTCATGATTCATGATTTATTTCATGATTAATGATTCATGATTCATGATTCATGATTTATTTCATGATTAATGATTCATGATTCAATTCATGATTCAATTCATGATTCATGAATCAATTTATGATTCATGATTCATGATTTATGATTCAATTCATGATTCATGATTTAATTCATGATTAATGATTCATGATTCAATTCATGATTCAATTCATGATTCATGAATCAATTTATGATTCATGATTCATGATTTATGATTCAATTCATGATTCATGATTCATGATTTAATTCATGATTAATGATTCATGATTCAATTCATGATTCAATTCATGATTCATGAATCAATTTATGATTCATGATTCATGATTCAATTCATGATTCATGATTCATGATTCCATTCATGATTCATGATTCAATTCATGATTCATGATACATGATTTGATTCATGATTCATGATTAATGATTCAATTCATGATTCAATTCAAGATTTATAATTCGATTCATGATTCATGATTCAATTCATGATTCATGATTCATGATTCATGATTCAATTCATGATTCATAATTCATGATTCATGATTCAATTCATGATTCATGATTCATAATTTATGATTCATTTCATGATTCATGATTCGATTCATTATTCATGATTCATGATTCAATTCAAGATTCATGATTCGATTCATGATTCAATTCATGATTCAATTCATGATTCATGATCATGATTCGATTCATTATTCATGATTCATGATTCAATTCATGATTCATGATTCATGATTCAATTCATGATTCATGATTCATGATTCATGATTTAATTCATGATTCATGATTCGATTCATGATTCAATTCATGATTCATGATTCATGATTCGATTCATGATTCATGATTCATGATTCTTGATTCATGATTCATGATTTGATTCATGATTAATGATTCGATTCATGATTCGATTCATGATTCTTGATTCATGATTCATGATGCGATTCATGATTCATGATTCAAGATATAATTCATAATTCATGATTCATGATTCAATTCATGATTCATGATTCATGATTCATGATTCAATTCATGATTCATGATTCAATTCATTATTCGATTCCTGATTCATTTCATGATTCATGATTCGATTTATGATTCTTGAATTATGATTCAATTCATGATTAATGATTCAATTCATGATTAATGATTCAATTCATGATTCAATTCATGATTCAATTCATGATTCAGTTCATGATTCAATTCATGATTCATGATTCATTTCATGATTGAATTCATGATTCATGATTCGATTCATGATTCACGATTCAATTCATGATTCAATTCATGATTCATGATTCGATTCATGATTCATGATTCAATTCATTATTCATGATTCATGATTCAATTCATGATTCATGATTCATGATTCGATTCATTATTCATGATTCAATTCATGATTGATGATTCAAGATTCATAATTCAATTCATGATTCATGATTCGATTCATGAATCTTGATTCATGATTCATGATTCGATTCATGATTCATGATTCATGATTCAATTCATGATTCATGATTCATGATTCATGATTCATGATTTAATTCATGATTCAATTCATGATTCAATTCATGATTCATGAATCAATTTATGATTCATGATTCATGATTTATTTCATGATTAATGATTCATGATTCATGATTCATGATTTATTTCATGATTAATGATTCATGATTCAATTCATGATTCATGATTCGATTCATGATTCATGATTCAATTCATGATTCATGATTCAAGATTAATGATTCAATTCATGATTCATGATTCAATTCATGATTCATGATTCATGATTCAATTCATGATTTATGATTCGATTCATGATTCATGATTCAATTCATGATTCATGATTCATGATTCATGATTTATTTCATGATTAATGATTCATGATTCATGATTCATGATTTATTTCATGATTCATGATTTATGATTCAATTCATGATTCATGCTTCATGATTGATGATTCAATTCATGATTGATGATTCAATTCATGATTCATGATTCATTTCATGATTCATAATTCAAATCATGATTCGATTCCTGATTCATTTCATGATTCATGATTCGATTTATGATTCTTGATTCATGATTCAATTCATGATTCATGATTCAATTCATGATTCATGATTCGATTCATGATTCATGATTAGTGATTCAATTCATGATTCAATTTATGATTCATGATTCATGATTCATGATTCAATTCATGATTCATGATTCGATCCATGATTCATAATTCAATTCATGATTCATAATTCATGATTCATGATTCATGATTCAATTCATGATTCATTATTCATGATTCAATTAATGATTCATGATTTGATTCATGATTCTTTATTCATGATTCATGATTGAATTCATGATTCATGATTCATGATTCAATTCATGATTCATGATTCGATTCAGGATTCATGATTCATGATTCAATTCATGATTAATGATTCATGATTCAATTCATGATTCATGATTCGATTCATGATTCATGATTCATGATTCAATTCATGATTCATGATTCAATTCATGACTCATGATTCATTATTCAATTCATGATTCATGATTCATGATTCATGATTCATGATTCAATTCATGATTCAATTCATGATTCATGAATCAATTTATGTTTCATGATTCATGATTTATGATTCATGATTCATGATTCAATTCATGATTCAATTCATGATTCATGATTCGATTCATGATTCATGATTCATGATTCAATGCATGATTCATGATTCATGATTCATGATTCATGATTCAATTCATGATTTATGATTCAATTCATGACTCATGATTCATTATTCAATTCATGATTCATGATTTGATTCATGATTCATGATTCATGATTCAATTCACGAGTCATGATTCATGATTCAATTCATGATTCAATTCATGATTCATGAATCAATTTATGTTTCATGATTCATGATTTATGATTCATGATTCATGATTCAATTCATGATTCAATTCATGATTCATGATTCAATTCATGATTCATGATTCATGATTCATGATTTATTTCATGATTAATGATTCATGATTCATGATTCATGATTTATTTCATGATTCATGATTTATGATTCAATTCATGATTCATGCTTCATGATTGATGATTCAATTCATGATTGATGATTCAATTCATGATTCATGATTCATTTCATGATTCATAATTCAAATCATGATTCGATTCCTGATTCATTTCATGATTCATGATTCGATTTATGATTCTTGATTCATGATTCAATTCATGATTCATGATTCAATTCATGATTCATGATTCGATTCATGATTCATGATTAGTGATTCAATTCATGATTCAATTTATGATTCATGATTCATGATTCATGATTCAATTCATGATTCATGATTCGATCCATGATTCATAATTCAATTCATGATTCATAATTCATGATTCATGATTCATGATTCAATTCATGATTCATTATTCATGATTCAATTAATGATTCATGATTTGATTCATGATTCTTTATTCATGATTCATGATTGAATTCATGATTCATGATTCATGATTCAATTCATGATTCATGATTCGATTCAGGATTCATGATTCATGATTCAATTCATGATTAATGATTCATGATTCAATTCATGATTCATGATTCGATTCATGATTCATGATTCATGATTCAATTCATGATTCATGATTCAATTCATGACTCATGATTCATTATTCAATTCATGATTCATGATTCATGATTCATGATTCATGATTCAATTCATGATTCAATTCATGATTCATGAATCAATTTATGTTTCATGATTCATGATTTATGATTCATGATTCATGATTCAATTCATGATTCAATTCATGATTCATGATTCGATTCATGATTCATGATTCATGATTCAATGCATGATTCATGATTCATGATTCATGATTCATGATTCAATTCATGATTTATGATTCAATTCATGACTCATGATTCATTATTCAATTCATGATTCATGATTTGATTCATGATTCATGATTCATGATTCAATTCACGAGTCATGATTCATGATTCAATTCATGATTCAATTCATGATTCATGAATCAATTTATGTTTCATGATTCATGATTTATGATTCATGATTCATGATTCAATTCATGATTCAATTCATGATTCATGATTCGATTCATGATTCATGATTCATGATTCAATGCATGATTCATGATTCATGATTCATGATTCATGATTCGATTCATGATTCATGATTCATGATTCGATTCATGATTCATGATTCGATTCATGAATCTTGATTCATGATTCATGATTCGATTCATGATTCATGATTCAATTCATGATTCATGATTCAATTCATGATTCATGATTCATGATTCAATTCATGATTTATGATTCGATTCATGATTCATGATTCATGATTTAATTTATGATTCATGATTCATGATTCATGATTTATTTCATGATTAATGATTCATGATTCATGATTCATGATTCATGATTTATTTCATGATTAATGATTCATGATTCAATTCATGATTCAATTCATGATTCATGAATCAATTTATGATTCATGATTCATGATTTATGATTCAATTCATGATTCATGATTCATGATTCATGATTTAATTCATGATTAATGATTCATGATTCAATTCATGATTCAATTCATGATTCATAAATCAATTTATGATTCATGATTCATGATTCAATTTATGATTCATGATTCATGATTCCATTCATGATTCATGATTTATGATTCATGATTCAGTTCATGATTCATGATTCAATTCATTATTCGATTCCTGATTCATTTCATGATTCATGATTAGATTTATGATTCTTGAATTATGATTCAATTCATGATTAATGATTCAATTCATGATTCATGATTAATGATTCAATTCATGATTCAATTCATGATTCAATTCATGATTCAGTTCATGATTCAATTCATGATTCATGATTCATTTCATGATTGAATTCATGATTCATGATTCGATTCATGATTCATGATTCAATTCATGATTCAATTCATGATTCATGATTCGATTCATGATTCATGATTCAATTCATTATTCATGATTCATGATTCAATTCATGATTCATGATTCATGATTCATGATTCGATTCATTATTCATGATTCAATTCATGATTGATGATTCAAGGTTCATAATTCAATTCATGATTCATGATTCGATTCATGAATCTTGATTCATGATTCATGATTCGATTCATGATTCATGATTCATGATTCAATTCATGATTCATGATTCATGATTCATGATTCATGATTTAATTCATGATTCAATTCATGATTCAATTCATGATTCATGAATCAATTTATGATTCATGATTCATGATTCAATACATAATTCATGATTTATGATTCAATTCATGATTCATGCTTCATGATTGATGATTCAATTCATGATTGATGATTCAATTCATGATTCATGATTCATTTCATGATTCATAATTCAAATCATGATTCGATTCCTGATTCATTTCATGATTCATGATTCGATTTATGATTCTTGATTCATGATTCAATTCATGATTCATGATTCAATTCATGATTCATGATTCGATTCATGATTCATGATTAGTGATTCAATTCATGATTTAATTTATGATTCATGATTCATGATTCATGATTCAATTCATGATTCATGATTCGATCCATGATTCATAATTCAATTCATGATTCATAATTCATGATTCATGATTATGATTCAATTCATATTCATCATGATTCATTATTCATGATTCAATTCATGATTCATGATTTGATTCATGATTCTTTATTCATGATTCATGATTGAATTCATGATTCATGATTCATGATTCAATTCATGATTCGATTCAGGATTCATGATTCATGATTCAATTCATGATTAATGATTCATGATTCAATTCATGATTCATGATTCGATTCATGATTCATGATTCATGATTCAATTCATGATTCATGATTCAATTCATGACTCATGATTCATTATTCAATTCATGATTCATGATTTGATTCATGATTCATGATTCATTATTCAATTCATGAGTCATGATTCATGATTCAATTCATGATTCATGATTCATGATTCATGATTCAATTCATGATTCAATTCATGATTCATGAATCAATTTATGTTTCATGATTCATGATTTATGATTCATGATTCATGATTCAATTCATGATTCAATGCATGATTCATGATTCATGATTCATGATTCATGATTCAATTCATGATTCATGATTCATGATTCGATTCATGATTCATGATTCATGATTCGATTCATGATTCATGATTCAATTCATGAATCTTGATTCATGATTCATGATTCGATTCATGATTCATGATTCAATTCATGATTCATGATTCAATTCATGATTCATGATTCAATTCATGATTCATGATTCATGATTCAATTCATGATTTATGATTCGATTCGAGATTCATGATTCATGATTTAATTTATGATTCATGATTCATGATTCATGATTTATTTCATGATTAATGATTCATGATTCATGATTCATGATTTATTTCATGATTAATGATTCATGATTCAATTCATGATTCAATTCATGATTCATGAATCAATTTATGATTCATGATTCATGATTTATGATTCAATTCATGATTCATGATTCATGATTCATGATTTAATTCATGATTAATGATTCATGATTCAATTCATGATTCAATTCATGATTCATAAATCAATTTATGATTCATGATTCATGATTCAATTCATGATTCATGATTCATGATTCCATTCATGATTCATGATTTATGATTCATGATTCAGTTCATGATTCATGATTCAATTAATGATTCGATTCCTGATTCAATTCATGATTCATGATTCGATTTATGATTCATGATTCATAAATTCAATTCATGATTCATGATTCATGATTCAATTCATGATTCATGATTCAATTCATGATTAAATTCATGATTCGATTCATGATTCAAATTATGATTCATATCATGATTCATGATTCATGATTAATGATTCAATTCATGATTCAATTCATGATTCATGATTCGATCCATGATTCATAATTCAATTCATGATTCATAATTCATGATTCATGATTCATGATTAAATTCATGATTCATTATTCATGATTCAATTCATGATTCATGATTCGATTCATGATTCTTTATTCATTATTCATGTTTGAATTCGATTCATGATTCATGATTCATGATTCAATTCATGATTCATGATTCGATTCATGATTCATGATTCATGATTCAATTCATGATTCATGATTCATGATTCATGATTAAATTCATGACTCATGATTCATGATTCAATTCATGATTCATGATTTGATTCATGATTCATGATTCAATTCATGAGTCATGATTCATGATTCAATTCATGATTCATGATTCATGATTCATGATTCATGATTCAATTCATGATTCAATTCATGATTCATGAATCAATTTATGTTTCATGATTCATGATTTATGATTCATGATTCATGATTCAATTCATCATTCAATTCATGATTCAATTCATGATTCATGAATCAATTTATGTTTCATGATTCATGATTTATGATTCATGATTCAATTCATGATTCAATTCATGATTCATGATTCGATTCATGATTCATGATTCATGATTCAATGCATGATTCATGATTCATGATTCATGAATTATGATTCGATTCATGATTCATGATTCATGATTCCATTCATGATTCATGATTCGATTCATGATTCTTTATTCATGATTCGATTCAA
>NW_027447949.1:0-20222 GCF_038048845.1 Mixophyes fleayi | reverse complement strand
GTAAGTTTTGGGTAAGCATCAGGTTGCAGGATACAGGTGAGGGGGGCTGTAGCTACATTCATTCTCCCCCTCCTTTCTGAAAGTTAGGTCAGGTTGAAAACGCTTGTAAGGGGTTAATTTCAGGAGGGGCTGACTGCAATTTTCAATGGGGAGGTGGAGAAGGCCATTTAATATCTATTGTCCTCCCCAGAAAATTTGTCTAGAACCCAGCAGGGGAGCCATTGTGGAAGGATAGCTCATCTCTACTCCCCCACCAACCCTCTGATCCAGCACCCACCAACGTTTAAGACGAAGAGAGCCAGGGATTTGCCCAGGGATGGGAAAACATTGTGGAAATTTGACCTTAGGATATAAGGAACCCCTGAAGAGACGGGGTGGGATGTTCATTCTGGGAAGTTATTCCTGGACGGTGCAAGGTGGCTGGTGTTGAGTTGTCGTTTTCTACCAGTGGACTACATATGCAGCTGAGAGAGATCCATGGGTTAAGCTAGTGGGGTAAGGGACAGATAATGTGGTAAACCTGCCTGGCATTAATTTACTGTTTGAATATAATATTCTAGCGATTGTTTTCATTACAATACATTTATTGTTGTACTTTTCTAACTGCATTTGCCTGAGTGACAATGAGAACCCTAGTGACCAGCCAACATGAAGTGTGTAGAATTCGGCCAAATAAACCTGGTATCCTCACACTTGCCATTAGTGACAGGGAATAAAGAGCCCACCAACAAATTCAGTTATCTATAAATATGAAGATTTTATTATGTTGAACACTTCTGGATTTTACCTTTGAAGTATCTTGCTCTTGTGGCTCCTTACATCTGAATAGATGGATCAGGAATGGGCAACAGCAAATACAGGACAGTAGAGGAGTGCACACATAAGTGTGCCATGTCCTTTGGAGATGCAGATAGTTAAACTTGGCTGCACATCCAGCCATACCTCTTATGTGGAGTATCTAATATGGTTCCCAAAGACTTGCTGTAAAAATACATTCTGGAACTGATACCTGCACCAGCAAGTATCTTTAGCATATAGCATAGGCTGGTTACCGCTGAAAAAGGACGGCAATAAGCATTGGGTTACTGTTGAAGGTGGAGTCTAGCACCAGGCTAGGCCATACTAAGCTGGTAACACTAGAAAATGGAGACCTGAAGAATGAGTAATGTCTGGTCAACACAGCAGCACAGGGATAAACCCCTAGGGAAATTGGGCCCTCAAAAAACTTGCCCCTTCCCCAGGGCAAATCAGCCCTGTACTAATACTAAATAACACTGGTACTTTTCCTGGCATCACTAGGGTGGTGGGTGCTAAGGTAATGCTGTGAAGTCACAAATACGGTTGACAAATGCAAAAATCCCAATAATAGTGGCATACAGCTGGTGGAACACTTATATACTGTACAAAAACCATTTCTGCACCATGTGGAAGCTATTTCTCTTGTAGCTTTTTAATAAGTTCAACACAGTAAAAAGTAACACAGCTTGATCCGGTGAGACTGATTCAATGAGGACACATTATGTTGTCATTTAGCAGCGAAGTTAGGAGTGAAATTGTCTTCTGGTCTGAGAAAAGATGTTAAGATGTTCCTTCAAAATTGCATCAGACTGGCGAATAAGCCATACATGCCAACCTTTTGAAGCTGGCTTCCGGGAGCTGGGGGAGAAGAGGCTTAATGACGTGATTAAGCCCCATCCCCGATATTCAATGCTGTTAATTTCGGGATGTTTTTTAGGATCCGGGAGCTGTGCCTTCTCTTCGTGGAGAGTAGGCAAGTATGGAAAAAGCCAACATTCAACATGTTTTCCACCTTCAGGTGGTCATAATTTACAGGTTTGTAAATGCCCCCTGCCACTTACTGAATGTCAGTCCATACCACAAACAGTTTGGTCAAAATTAATTATTTTTAGACATGCATAATGCAAGTGCTAGTTTATATCAGTCTGTAATGAATCAGTTTTGGAGAATACACAGATAGATGCACATTTATCCCACATTGTGTCAGAGTGTCATTTTCCTTTCCTATCTTGCGTAATCTTAATCCAGTTAACCCTCCTGTGGGTGACAGTTTAGAAATGCACATTCTGAGAAAATCATCTAAGAATTCTGAGAAATAACTGCGTACCATATGCAGTAGTAAGGGAATGGCAAGCTTTAATTTATCAAAAACACTTTGGGAGGCTAAAGTGATCTCCATACTCCTGATAAACATAAGGGCATAACTTCAGTTTTCAGACTACTCAGCAAATTTTCTCAGAGCCACTTCAGTCCAACATGCAGAAAATCATTGTTTACCCACATGAATAAGATACCACACAATGACCACATTTGATATTTTGGGGTCTATTTATGACCAAACATAGATTGCTCACGCTATTTTTCATGTCTTATTGCAATGATAAGAAATTAATTAATTTAATCTATCAATGGGGAATCCTATATTTATTATTTCATCTATAGGGGCTATCTATATTGATTATTTCATATATAGGAGCTATCTATATTGATTATTTCATATATAGGGGCTATCTATATTGATTATTTCATATATAGGGGCTATCTATATTGATTATTTCATCTATAGGGCCAACCTATATTTATTATTTAATCTATAGAAATAACCTATATTTATTATTTCATCTAAAGGGGAAACCTATATTTATTATTTGATCTAAAGTGGCTATCTATATTTACTATTTCATCTATGGGGTCAAGCTATATTAATTATTTATTCTAGGGGATCAATTTATATAAATTATTTCATCCATGGGGCCATCTATATTAATTATTTCATCTATGGGGAACAATCTATATTAATTATATCATCTATGGGGCTCACTCTATATTAATTACTTAATCTATGGGGACATTAAATATGTATTGAGGAACAGGCAATAGTTTATTATTTCTTATAGTGATAACTCTTGCAGTTCCCGTGGCACTAAAAATGCCACTATGTACTGTTGCCCATGTGCATGCTGGTACTTGTAGTGCCACACGAGCTTGCATTATATTTTCACATTATTACCCTGTTGCCCTATGGCCAGGGGTACCAGGAAGTGGCCAGTGCTTCTCAGCATTGGGCCAGTACTACTTGCCAACTCTACTGGAATGTCCGGGAGACTCCCGAAATTCGGGTCGGTCTCACGGACTCCCGGGAGAGCTGGTGATTCTCCAGCATCTGGCCCATCTGCCCACTTCAATAAAATTAGAGCTGGAATGTACGGGCGGAGGGGGGGGGGCTTCGTGATTCGCGTCATTTTGGCCCCGCCCCCAGTGACGTAATGCTTGTTTTGAGTCTTTTTACACTGTAAAAAGACCCAAAACAGGCATTACGTCACCGGGGGCGAGGTCAAAATGACGCAAATCGCGAAGCCCCACCCCCTCCAACCATACACCCCTCTTGTCCTTCAGGATCTCCCAGACCTGGCCAACATAAGTTTGGCAAGTATGCTCTAGATGCAGGGAGCCCTATAATTTTTTCACATGCAGTTTAGGGGTTTGCAAACTGCCACCCTTTGGATGCAGTTTGGAGGTAAAAATAGCCTCAGATATGTAGCGGTTTGCGAAGCACAAAAAAATCTGCTGCTTGGTAACTCTTCCCACTGATCCATGCAATGGTGTGACAGTTCCCTAAAATCAGGACTGTTCCGCTCAAATTGGGACAGTTGGGAAGTATGCATCTGTTCATTAGCACATACCAAATTCCAAAAGAGAGACACAGGGGTTTAAACTGGAGTACCCTGCTTCTCCTCTACACATATACAGGGGCTCATTGAGAGGTGGAGGCATATGCACTCAGAATAGACGTGAAAAAGTGTATTTATATGAATATGTTCAGCTCAAAAACACTAGAATATGCGCCAGACGTGCATCAGACAGTGTTAGTAGTAAATCTGACCATAGAGCTGCTTTTTTAGTGTTTCATTAAGTCTGATATCACTAGTTCTCAAAATCAGTTAAAATAAAGGGTCTATTTAAGAAGAAGTGAAGAGTTAAAACGCTCTATCACCGCTTTTGCTATTTATCATAGGGTTAAAAACGAGAAATTGTAGATAACCAGATAGACCTCTATGGGCACAACAACATTTGTTACTTTATAAAAAAAAAGCTTTTTGCAGCAAAGTAACGTCATCTCAGGATGATGTCACTGGTTATGTTTAATGGGATCCACCTGAAACTTCTCCGGAACTTCTTTGTTCATTCTCCGGCAGCATTAGGCTGTCAGTTGTTATGCACGTTTTGTCTCTATCCAATAACGATTGTCGAATCTCGATTTGTGTTTCCAACGCACAAATATTTATTCTCAAAAAGTAGCAGAATAATTCAAGCAAAATAATAGTAAGTACAGCCGTTACTTATCGCAGGCGCTTTGGATCCAGTGAACAGTCATTCAGTCCTGAAGTCTGTGGACAAGATGTCTGAACACTACATGAAAAGCTCCTGCTTATATGCAAACAGAAATACAGTGAAACAATGCAGATGGTATGGTTTGCTTCTATTGGTCCAGGCTTCAGGAAGGTCCAGGGGGTTGCAGATCATAGGCTGGTTCAATCTAAGGAATCCAAAGGTGGGGGTCATCTCTCCAGGGGATGAGCTCTGTTCTTCCCGCCAAAACTCCAACTACAACCAGTCCATTAGCATTTTACAGTCAGCATCATATAAAAGGTTTATTCCCTAACATCAATAACTAGAGTATGCAATGTGCGATCTCTTCGCCGAATGCACCGGACAGCTGCTGATGTAAAGGGGATTAATATGATATCAGACATGACACCTTTCCTTTAACCTGAACCATATGTATCACTAATATGCATATAACTTATAATATTACACATAAACACTACTATATTTCGACATAAATAACTATGTGTTGCAACTACGATTAATGTGTACTATTTACAAATGTGTGTGTTTGTGCGAATGTATACTAAAGTGTAAAAGCTGTTATTGCCACGTGTTGCGGCTGGATACGCCCTTCCACGCCGCAGAGTGCTCTATGCATAATTTCAGACAAAGACAATCAAGTTTGCTCGATATTAATTGAGATGACTTTATCCAATTTGCTGACTTCGACACAGTGAAGAGGAAAAGTACCTAATGTAGGAGGTGGGGGGGGGTCAATGCTGGGGATCCAAGACCAAACCTGGCACAGTAAATTGCAGACGTGCTTCTTTATGTCATATATAGACCCTTAAGGCACTTAATGAATTAATCATTAATGCAGGTAAACAAAAGTCTTACAAATAAGTCCTGTTGTCATCAAGGATGTTAAGGATCGGATTTGGGGCTTTTGTATATGTTGCACATTTTTAGCTTTTTATTTTACACAATGTTGGGTTTGAATTAGAGATGCTCACTGACCCCCGTGTTTTGGTTTTGGTTTTGTTTTGCTATTTTTGAAAAAAATACAATTTTTTTGGACTAAAATAACCTAATTTAGTGCTCCACCAGTTTCTTGGATAAGTGAGGTAATTCTAAAGCTAATAAATTATGAAAAAACAGTTTAATCCCTGGTAGGCCGTCCTTAATTCTAACACTTGCCTGCAAATTATACAGACAAACCTGGTTGTCTTCCCCCTCCATCTTTGACTATTGGCAATGTAGCCATCGTCTTTGGGTGTATATTACACCCTCCACTTGTAGTTAAATAGAAAAAAAACAGCCTGCATTGACTGTATGTTAAATAGAAATGGACAAAGGCAGTTTGGTTTCTGTCTGCATCAGACCCCCTCTCCACTACTAGTAAAATAGAAAACTATTCAGCCGTTATAGACTGTAGAATATAAATACAAATGGACAAAGGCAGTTTGGTGGCAGACTCTATAGCCCCCCCCCCCCTTCACTTATTGTTGAATAGAAAAAAAGCAGCCTGCATAGACTGAACAATATTAAAAATAAATGGACCAAGGTAGTTTGGTGGCTGTCTATGACCCCCCCCTCCTCCACTTGTAGTTAAATAGAACAAAAGCAGCCTGCATAGACTGAACAATATAAAAAATAAATGGACCAAGGTAGTTTGGTGGCTGTCTATAACCCCCCTTCCCCTCCACTTGTAGTTAATTAGTAAAAAAAGCAGCCTGCATAGACTGTAGAATTGGAATATAAAAAGAAATGGACAAAGGCAGTTTGGTATCTGTCTGCATCAGACCCCCTCTCCACTAGGAGTAAAATAGAAAATTATTCAGCCATTATAGACTCTAGAATATAAATAGAAATTGAGAAAGGCAATTTAGTATCTGTCTGCATCATCCTCATCAACATCATCATTAGCGCCCTCGTCGCCTACACAAATCTCCCCCTCATCCTCTTCTAATTCCAAAGTGGCATCCTCAATTGGTGTATCACCGGCTACACACGGGCTGTTAAGGCACACATCAGCAGAACTGCTGAAAGGAACCTTCTTTATGGGTACACTAACAGAATGCTCACGATTACACATACCACTGGTGGATGGACTCTCCACAGGGATTGGTGTCATTTCTGATTCTGAGCATACATTATCCTCTAATGCCTTACTGTTTTCTTGCAGCTCGCCTTTCACGTGTAACAGTAGTTGTGCACCACTTTTAGACTCCAAATTACTTGGTCTTGCTTGCTCACGAGTGACCTTACAAGAAGAAGGCTCAGTAACATTTTTAGATCTGGCAGTAATAGAGAAAGGCGAAGGCCTCATTCTTTCTGTGCCACTGCGTGTGTAGAATGGCATGTTGGCAACTTTATTTTTCTCGCCATTTAACTTTTCATGAGTTACAGCTCTTTTTCTCTTCAACACAGTTACATTTTTTTTTTTGTGTTTTTTTTCCCTGACTTAAAAAGACTATGTACTTTTACATAGGCTTTACCAGATGACGTACTGGGAACACTACCATCAGGACTGGTGCCAGCACCTGCTTGCTGATTCTGCTCATATGTGGACTGTGGAGGCGGGTATTTATGCATTTCCAATATCGCGAGAACCAAGCTCCGAGATCCGACGACATCACGATGATGTTTTGCCTCAATTTCGATTCCGAACGGGCGGGAGAGTACCGAGCCGAGCCTTGGATAGGCAAAGTTCAGGTGGGTTTGGATCTCGGGGAACCGAGCCCGCCCATCTCTAGTTTGTATACACAAACTATATACCGTTATATATACATTTTAAGAGTTGTTGACACCAGTTATTCTTGTTTTTTAATTTGTACTTGGCAAAAGTGTATCAAAAAGGCACGTACTCCATTCAATAGTAACGAAAGGGAAGATGCACTTTAACAATGAAAAGTCACATATAGAAAACAATGGGCCACAACTGGAGCACATAAAACCCACACTTCAACTTCACACATTCTGTGGCCTCCTTCATCTCCACTCTGTGCTCTCCTTCATCTCCACACACTCTGTGCCCTCCTTCATCTCCACTCTGTGCCCTCCCTCATCTCCACACACTCTGTGCCCTCCTTCATCTCCACACACTCTGTGCCCTCCTTCATCTCCACTCTGTGCCCTCCTTCATCTCTACACACTCTGTGCCCTCCTTCATCTCCACACACTCTGTGCCCTCCTTCATCTCCACATAATCTGTGCCCTCTTTCATCTCCACACACTCTGTGCCCCTGCATCCACACACTCTGTGCCCCTGCATCCACATACTCTGCCGCCCCTGCATCCACACACTCTGTGCCCCTGCATCCACATACTCTGCCACCCCTGCATCCACACACTCTGCCGCCCCTGCATCCACACACTCTGCACCCTTGCATCCACACACTCTGTGCCCCTGCATCCACACACTCTGTGCCCCAGCATCCACACACTCGGTGCCCCTGCATACACTCACTCTGCTGCCCCTGCATCCACACACTCTGTGCCCCTGCATCCACACACTCTGCTGCCCCTACATCCACTCTCTGTCCCCTCTGTGCATCCTCACTCTGCTCCCTCTGCATCTTTGGGGCCAGGAAGAGAAAAAAAGAACAAGAAAATAAAACTTACCAATCTGGCGGCCTCGAAACCCAGCGTCCTCCTCTCCTGCCGCTTGTCACTGAATGACGGGCGTGATGACGTCACGCCCAACATTCAGTGAGAAGCGAGGAGGGAGGATGCTGTGTCCCTGGCGCCACCGGATTGGTAAGTTTTATTTTTTTGTTCTTTTTTTTTCTTCCTGACCGCGGCAGACCTGTGACAGCGCCGCAGCGCACACTTTGGGAACCGCTGGGATAGCCTATATTATTGTTGTGCGCATAGCACACAGTTTATAACTAATGTCATTGGGAGAGCTTTGCTGAGCTAGACTTGTCACTTTGGTTCAATGTGGGATGGGTATAGTTATGTTGCTACAGTTTAATAAAAAAAACGAATATTTCAGCATTGATGTTAATACAACTTGAAGAGCATATCACTACATGAGTTTGGGGCAGTATTAGATGTAATTTCATTTTTCTTTCCTTTTTTCAGACATCGCTGTAATGTGCCTTTTTATTATTGAATGAGATATTCTGGCATCAATCGTTAGAGGTGACATTGGTTAGGAAGGAGGGGGATTTTCCCAGCTACGGACTGCTTCAGGATGTGTTACTGCTGTCATTGTGTATGGCTTACTATTGTTATTATTAATACATTTTTATGAGAATTTGTACTATAATCAAGCATAGGACTCCCTTGTAACCTTGTCTTGTAACCTTGACCACTATTATTTATTACAACATATTTGAAGGAGGTTTGTGCTCTTATTCTTATATTATTTATATCAAATAGCCTTACACTAATGTATGACTACAATAACATGATAGAAGACATTTCACAACTACTCGCTTCCCTGCTTAATATGTAGAGAATGCAGTGCTTCGGTAACCTTGTAAAGAGGAACAATTGTAATATTAGTGACAGCAGGTAATGCACAGGAACATAGGGCAGAGCAGAGTAGTTCATCTGACTTTATTTAGTTATAGGTCATGATAAACAATACGAAGTACAATGTATGCACATTGAGATAATGGCCACAGTGCCATACAGTAGGGAAAACAGGATATACATAAAACAAGGACTACAAGGCAGATAAAATAAATGCAGACATGAAACCAAAGGGTATGGAGGCTGATTATAATGGAATTTATCAAAATGCAAAAAGCCTGTTTGCTTTAAAAATGTAATGTATTTGCCAGCAAAAAGAGCTTGGTTTTTCTTCACCCTATATACTAATACGGTTATTATTTGTTTTAGGGTTAACATACTGCCCACATACACACACACTATATAAACATACTGTGCCCACACACTATAATAACATCCTGCGCCCACACACACACTATATTGACATGCTTCCCACATACATACACACACTATATTGACATGCTTCCCACATACATACACTATATTGACATGCTTCCCACATGCATATAGTATATTGACATGCTTCCCACATACATACACTATACTGACATGCTTCCCACATACATACACTATATTGAAATGATGCCCACACATACACACACACTATATTAACATGCTGCGCCCACACACACACTATATTAACATTCTGCGACCACACACACACACTATATTGACATGATACCCCCCCACACACACACTATATTAACATACTGCCCATACACACACACTATATTAACATACTGCCCACACACACACACACTATAATAACCTACTGCGCCCATGCATTGATATGATTCCCACACACACAGTATATTAATATACTACCCACACACACACACACTATATTAAACTACTGCACCCATGCGCACTATATTGACATGATGCCCACAAACACATACACACTATGAGGCGCATCCCATGTGACACATGGTCTGTAATAGGCCACACACATAGAGGAGGGAGGATCCGTGGCCAGCGACCAAGTAATAGAGATTTGGGCCGGTCACTCCAACGGCCCTAAATAGACTTCTTTCTTTCCTGCCCAGCCCGCCTCTGAACAGAGTTGTAATAGTGCTAGTGATTGGATATATGTAGTTTTAAAACCAGCTTTCCAGCACTTCACTCTCCTTTTCTGGTAACATAGTACTGCGTCACAAAGGTCAGACTACTGCACATGAAAAATCTATACAAGCAATCATAGAGGGTAGAAAAACAGACCCTGCAATGTAAATCGGCCTAGAGTAGAGGCACCAGCTAGACAAACAGGCCATCATTGTGGTGAGAATAATAATTCACACTTTTTTCCTGACATTTATGTTGGCAGCAACCTATTATCAGGGCACTCGTGCTGTTATATGTAATAGGTTTCAGCGGTCTTGGTTGTAGATGTTAAACCACAAGAAGCTTTTAGACTTAACCAATTTGTTACATTTATTTCAGAACTTGCTGTAACAGATCATATATATATATATATATATATATATATATATATATATATCTATACACATTTATATATGGATATATATATATATATATATATATATATATATATATATATATATATGTATATATATATATATATATATATATATATATATATAGTTGCTCATAGTTGATACTAACTGCAACGGACAAGCAGTATGACAAGCTTATGCAGTTAATATACTTAAAACTATTATGGTGAAATTCATATATGCAGGTGGTAGTAAGCTTATATTGTGAACAGGTTGCTCATATATATTTTTTTGCCTCCAGTGACTTTATATCTATATATAAGTAAGAGAAAATAAAAATATGCAGCATCAGTTATTACATCTTTTACAGTTCAATTGTCACTGGAAGAACCTGCTGAGAGCAAAATTTCCTGTCTGTGCATGCTCAGTAGAGTGATGCGGACAGCTGGAGTGTAACCCACTTCCTGTCTTCACTAGATCACAGGGTACACCACTACCAAGATGAGGGCAGTGTCGGACTGGCCTGCCGGGGAGCCGGTCTATCCCCCGGGGGGCCCTGTTACCTGATAACCCCGCCCTCTTTGTTGGTGGGGCGGAGCAGATAATTACTGAGTTGTGGTCAGTTTACATATGAAACGGAGACTGTCAAACTAATAAATCCTTCCCTACAGCCAGCACGTGAGAACACTTCCTGCTCCCGAGACAGAAATGCTTCACAGTGACACAGACGTCCTGTAGTCATAAAGTTGCCGTCCTAACTGCAGTGTGAGTCCGTGTAATCAGTAAGTGTAATAAATCGTGCAAACTTCTCTAGAACTCTCCACTGTGTGACCTCGGAGGGAGGGAGATAAATTAGAATGGCTTCATGGTGATATATGTCTTCAGTGCCTCTATAAAAGGATCCTATTGCAGCTGACCAATGAATGGATTCCTAATAAACTAGTACCAAATTCACTGTTTATATCATGTTCCATGTTTTCAATCAATTTTGGGACTCTATTCCCTATAGAAGCATATCTTTATCAGAATAAAACACATTGAGACAGTTAGGTCCTTATAGGATTGCATCTGCTATACGATTTAATATTAATGTTTTGCTTTTGTCCTTTGTAGTGGCATTGGATTATTATTGATTGTACATTTTGTGGATAGATCATTTTTTAGAGTCTTGTTTTTATTTGCCAGTGTCTAGAGTGTAGGGAGTGTGATTAGATTTATGTAATATTTTAAATGTGCATATATTTTTATGCTTATAAATTTGTGGTTTCTATAGTGCTTCATGGATATATTAATATTTAGTCTATACCCTTATATTGTGGTTTTCATATGATGAATGGTTGATCTCTAGTGCTGTATTATAGCATTTGTTTTCTGTGTACACTATGAGGGGAGAGAGCACTAACCACAAAGAATGGACAGCACACAAAGGGGGAGGGGGAGTATAAGGGAAATGTGAGCAGATGGACACAGACGGTATAGCCTTGCATTTAATATCATCATCATCATCATCATTTATTTATATAGCGCCACTGATTCCGCAGCGCTGTACAGAGAACTCATTCACATCAGTCTATCTGTCCCTAGTGATAAAAAGCATCTAAAAGGAATTCAAACTATCAAGTTCCTAGAAGCTGCAGGGGGCCCTGGCGGAAACCAGGACACCATTCACTTACATCTCCCATATCGACACTTCTTGATTTATACTTTGACAACTGATTTCTACAGTGTATATGAAGGTTACCACATTTGATGTATGTGCGAAAAATATTTGTGTAACGTCATGATAAACTGAAAAAAAAAATGGCCCTAGCAAAACTGCGCAGTGCCATTTCATCACCCAATGTCATCCAATTCACTGCAGCTCTCCCAAAAGGACTGGATTTTCTCCCTGACCCATTGTTATTAATTTGGAGTATGGCTTCCTGAGGCTTTCCACTTTCTGCTTAGGCCCTTACAGATTTTATAAAAAACGTCCACGTACCTCTCCATAGTCCCATTTTTGGTGAGACAGTCGAAATGTTTAGTTCCCTAAAGTTTGTGACTTTGCTGTAACCAGTGCATGTTTGAATCAGGAAGTGACTTGGACAGATAGGAGGAGTAGCTATCAGTGATGGGGCTTATTTTGTTCCAATTGATATGTACAAATGTTAGGAGGTGTAGGTCTGTGTGCATGTGTACCAATATTTGCCATGTGTATACTGGCATATATGCATGATAGTTGTTTTTAGCCCTGTGTTGCGATGGTACAAGCACAAGAGTGTTGTGTATCAATTGATGTCTATTACTGTCTAGTTTGTTGAAATGCCTTGTTTTGGGCAGCACTGTGGCTCAGTGGTTAGCATTTCTGCCTTACAGCACTGGGGTCATGAGTTCAATTGCCGACCATGGACTTACCTGTGGGGAGTTTGTATGTTCTCCCCGTATTTGCGTGAGTTTCCTCCGGGTGCTCCGGTTTCCTCCCACACTCCAAAACTAGTAGGTTAATTGGCTGCTATTAAATTGACCTTGGTCTCTTTTGGTCTGTTTGTGTTTATGTTAGGGAATTTAAACTCTAAGCTCCAATGGGGCAAGGACTGATGTGAGTGAGTTCTCTGTACAGCGCTGCGGAATTAGTGACACTATATTAATAGCTGATGACGATTGATTGTATTCAATTCATCCCTCCCATTCCCCTGTCTCCCATTTCTAACACAGTGCCCTCCATGCTGCATTTGCTCCCCTTCACTTACCTTCCTATTGACTTTCTTCTCTTCTGTCTTGTCCGTCGCGGCTCCTCACAGCAAATGTCCACTTTTTCTTTATGGACCATACTATGGTGCTATACGTTGTCCTCCATGGGCTGACCCCCATCCCCTTTAATGACTGACCACAACCCCTCCTACAGTTGGCCACACCCCATTGTAGTGGGCCCCTACCGCTGCATTTCCCCCGGTGGGCCCTTCATGTCTCAGTCCGACACTGGATGAGGGACAGAGCGTAGCGCCCCATATCATCAAGTTTCACTTCTGATTGTGACCTTTTGGCATTTCTGTGAGTTGTTGTGCTCTTGAGGTGAAGCAGACAAAACCTTACATAATGCAAGGCAGACAGTGTGCAATATAATGTAAGTGCAATCCCCTTTGAAAATGTTTGCGTAAGCTGCATGGCCCTGACATGGATTATTCATCCATGTTATGCCACAGTAGTAGCCGAAATTCACATATACCACGCAATAGTGTCCCCAGTTCATATTATGCCCACAATAGTGTCCCCAATTCACATTATACCCGCAATAGTGCCCTCCAATTCACATATGCAATGGAATAGAGCTCTCAATTCACACACACACTAATATATATATATTTATATATATATATATATATATATATATATATATATACACACTCTCTGCAGTCAGTCTCTGCTCTCCCAGTAACTAGAGCACAGGTTAAAGATATATGTATATATATGGGCAGCACGGTGGCGAGGTGGTAGCACTTCTGCCTCACAGCGCTGGGGTCATGAGTTCAATTCCCGACCATGGCCTTATCTGTGTGGAGTTTGTATGTTCTCCCTGTGTTTGCATGGGTTTCCTCCGGGTACTCTGGTTTCCTCCCACACTCCAAAAACATACTAGTAGGTTAATTGGTTGCTATCAAAATTGACCCTAGTCTCTACCTGTCTGTCTCCCTCTCTGTATGTGTGTGTCTATATTAGGGAATTTAGACTGTAAGCTCCAATGGGGCAGGGACAGATGTGAATGAGTCCCTGCCCCATTGTCACTGACAGCCAGTCATCTGCAGCAGCAGGGACACCAAAGAGGACATCAACCCCCAGGTGAGCTGGATGGGCTCCACCCACTTCTAGAAGGGGGTGTGGCTGTAGGGCAGCAGGGCCTACTGGTGATTTTTCCTGTATGCACATATATATGTGTACACCTCTAGGGGCAGTACTGTCCTTACCTCACTTACAGGCCTCTCTATCATTTATTTTGCCAGTCCAACCTTGGTCTTAATATGAACACCTCTCCTAAAACCTAAGGTTTTAGGTTAGGTTTCAGGGGTGTTGATATTATTAAGACACTTTTTTGTATGTATTGTGGGTTACAGCCAGGGGCATAACTAGACATTTGATGAACCCATAGCAAATTTTTGTAAGGGCACTATCTGTGCCTCAAGGGTGAAAAGATGTGTGTAAGTGCAATATTTTATCCATTAATTTATTTTTTTGTAATAAAAAACACTTTTGATCCCTTAGAAGCATTTTGTTTCTCTATTCACCCAGCGCACTACAGTAACCTGCTTATTAAAATGAATTCAATGGAATTTAATCCAGGAGATTCCGGTGTTGCTCTCTGCCAGTGCATGCTGTGTAGTTCCATATAGACAGCAGCTGCCGAATACTTGAAATAGTGCTCAGAGGACCAGTGGATGCCAACAGTGTGCTGTACACTATGTTATTGCACCCCACACTTGAACTTTAAGGGGATGTTTTGTCTTTGGTGTTATTAACAAATGGTTTTCTATTACTTAATAACACATCTGGAGAACTCATAACTTGAAGATGACATCTTGGAAGTTTTCCACACATTGGAGACTGTACTTTCACTGAAAAACACTTTTTACTTTATTGTTGTATCTTATCAAAGAATGATGTCTGTGAAAATATATACTTATCAGTAAAACATTTTCGATTACCAAAGAGGTTCATACAATGGGTGGGAAAACATCACTGAAATGCCTCCAAGTACATATCTTCATGAATAAACGTGTCTTTTCACCCTTGAGTACATGGTGCCTTGAGATGAGCAAAATTTTCAAAGTATTTTCTCAAAATGTTTTCCTTTTTTCGCATTGCCGGTAGAATTTGGCTGTAATGGTTCCCAGTCCACTCCTAACCCAACCATATTACACAGGAAAAATGAATTGATCAACATTCCAAATCTATTCATAGACTTGTGAATTGGAAGTGGACAATGGAATTCCAACAAATAGTGAAGCACAAGCGGAAATCAGTTGTCTCACCAGAAACATACCTGTGTGGAACGGTATGTTCCACCATGAAACTCAATTTACACCAATTGTTCTAGTAATTCCCATCATTTCTGAAGCTGGGTACACACTACACGGTTTTCGTCCAATAATCGGCTGAATCAGCCGACATACGACCGCTCGTTCAAAAATCGGGTCAGTGTGTGCAGTGACACGATGGTCGAAAGTCTGCCCAAATGGACGATTGTCGCCTCATTTGGTTGGTCGTACCGTTTAATATTTTCGTTCCAATCTCGTTTCCGCTGTGTAGTGTGTATAAACTTCTGACCGATCCACGACAATCCTCCGATACTTCCTTGATTTGGGGGGCGTGTGTATGTTAATTTTTTTTATGTCAATCCTAATCCCACGTGGTGCGGAATCCGCACATCACAGACTTGTGTTTTGTATAGATGTACATTGCACCTGTCTGGCTGCAGACCATTACACTTGTGTAAAGCACGTGTGTTATTCATATTTACTCTTTATACACTTATACCTTTATAGCCTATTAAAGTTATATTAACCTTGATTAACTTATAATTGTGAAGAACCCAGAATAAACCACACAGTGTTCAAGCAACATTTTATTTCAGGAAAAAGGTACAAAAATTTTAACACACACAGCTGTCTGAAAGATCCACATGAGAAGTGAGCGCGCCCATACCAATCAGAGAGCTGAGTACTGCAGAGTATTATTTTTAGTATTTAGTATTTTTAAAGGTGCTACTGGTTTGTGGCAGAACAGGTCTTGATGTGGCTTGGGTTTCTATCCCCTTTGATTTCTTTATCTACGATACAAGGAAATAAAAAAATGTTTACCATTTAACTTCTATATCTGTAATTTATATACAACGACATAAATACTCTCATTTTCTCACCTTTCACACTGCTCTAAATCAGTTTATATTTTGGTCCCTGTGGCGAAATCGCAACAATAGCGGGCTTAACCTCTGAGCATTCTGGAAAACAGGCACCATTTTGGTTATTATAACAGTACAGGTATGTGCCCAAAGCATTTAGCTTTATGTGACACTAGAATGAAATAAAGTCCTTCTAGCAGGTACACTACACGTGCTACTGACCTTTTTTAATGTCGTTGTCGTCCTGGTCCAGTACTTTGACCATCATCTCCACCCCTCTTGGGCTCATTGGATTTGCTCTTTGCTCTACTTGAGTATCTCCATCCCCCACCTTAACTTTTCCAACATTTTTTGGCCCTTCCAGCACCATCTCTGACTCTGTCTCCGTCGCCATAGCTGCAACCCCCACTGACACCTTCTCCTCACCCGCAACCCCTACTGCCACTTGCTCACTCGCCATCTTCTGACGCTCCTCTGCGCCAAACAGGTTCCTCTGTCATTTTATACACTCAGACATGAGCGTTTGTTTCTGCTGTGGACCAATCAGCGATGATGCACGCCGATTATGGAGCATTCCATTACATACGAAGTAATTTTATTATTAGGGAATATTCATTGCATTGCACTTTAGCAGTTAAATGTTTTTCTAAATTAAATGTATATTACTAAACTTCTATTTTATAGAAATGAATGAAGAGACAGTCTTTCTTTTTATGCAGCTTTGGGTGTTAACTTTAGCGAAAGCTCTGCCCCTTTATGCTAATGCCTTTGGTATCTCATTACATTTCCCGCAAATGTCGCTGCAGTGTGTACGAAAATAAAAACATTGTTCGCTACAACATGGCTGTAAAAAGTCGCTAAAGGGACGTCCGCTCTTCCCTTTATCGTCCTAAACAAGGCTTGTGTGTATGCAGTCCATGGACCGAGCGATCGGACCATCGATCGCATGTAAAATCGCTCGGCATAAAAAGTTGGTGGAAAATTCTGTAGTGTGTACCCAGCTTTAGAATACTAAACCCCTTCTTATTACAGTAGCATTGCCTCAGCGTCCAGGTAACAGCTGCTTACACATTATGCTCAACACACCTCCAAAAACCTTTTCCTGAATACAGTATTGCATGTGAATTTCAACAATAATATGATTATCACATCATCATTCTTCATCTCCATTCTTCATCTCCTGCATGTTGTTAAGATTTCCTTTTATTCCCATTTGTAGCTTCTGGTCTGTGAATGCAGCATACGTGACTATACTAATCATGAATGAGACACAGCACGTCAATGGATGTGTGATCCCATGATATTAAAAGACACAGTTAAATGTGTGACAGATGGCAATTTATTCAGTTACTACATAAGGAAAGCTTTGCATAATTATCCATGATTCTGTCCTCTTGCCATTGCCCTCGTGTTCAGAATAACCTTTCATCCTTAACCATGTTTTTTCCTCACATTGTATTGTTACTAAAATGCCAAAAGGTGTTTGAAGAAAACTTTTAATTAAATTAAATTATTACTATGAGCTATGTATTCTTTATAATTGTACCTAGTATTTACATTTATGCATTGTTAATTGCTATCAGCATTATTATGTTTAGCACATCATCTGATTGTATAGTGGCATATGTTGACAGAATATAAATAAATAAAGAATAATAATAATAATAGTAATAATAATAATAATAATAATAATAATAATAATAATATGTACAATCCTATATTATAGAAGATAAAATATATGAATGCAAAACCCATAGTACTAATGCAATACAAAAGCCATTCCGTAATGGGAAGTCCTATAATGTAACATGGTGTTAGGGCAATTTTATTTTTTAATTGAGGAACCACTACTTGGTTTCTTCAGCTTGTATCTATGCCAACTACATACTTACTCTATCTCTAAAATGAAGCAAGAAATTATTTAAAGGACCATTAAACATAAACGTAAAATATTTTTATTTATATGCCACATTCTAAAATTTTCTCCAACTTCTCAGCTAGAAGTTTACCTCAGAATAACAGTTTCTCCACTGACAGATTGTCCCATAGCGAGCTCACAGAGCCTGGCAGGAAGTGAGGTCATTGGCTAGGCATGCTGGGAAGTTCCTGTTCTCTGTTCGGCATTTTTGTTATATGTTATACTGAGTAAACACATTATGTTTATTGTGTAACACCCTTTATGTGGATATACCTGAGTGATTTAGGATGAATGGAAACACCTCTGGGACATGCCAGTAGTGTCCGGGGGGGGGAACAGAGCATGTAAATGTCCACTTCAGTGCTTTCATATTTCCTGTAGGTCTTCCTTTAATTCATGAACTTAAAAGTCTGACAACACTGAGATCATGAGTTTGATTGCTGACCATGGTCTTATCTGTGTGGAGTTTGTATGTTCTCCCTGTGTTTGTGTGGGTTTTCTCCGGGTGCTCTGATTTCCTCCCACACGCCAAAAACATACTAGTAGGTTAATTGGCTGCTATTAAATTAATCTTAATCTCTCTTGGCCTGTGTGTGTGTATGTTAGGAAATTTAAAAAGACTGTAAGCTCCAGTGGAGCATGTGAGTGAGTTCTCTGTACAGCGCTGCGGAATTAGTGGCGCTATATAGATAGCTGATGATGATAATGACTTTGGGATACCTCCATTTTGAGCTTAAACCGTTACCTTCAATCTTTGCTTGTTGTTTGTTGATAGAGTCCCTGGAGTCTTTTCTATCTTCATGATTTTTCAGTACGCAGTAGGGCGAGAGCTAGTGCCAGCTACTAACTGACAACATGAGGTTCTAGATGGAGTCTCCAGTCAGCTGTAGCAAGTGATTTACTCAAATGTCAGTAATAGAGAGCCTGTGTTTTGAGAGGGAGGCTCCAGGACTCTGTGAGTGGTAAAGAAGAGTCTGTGATACCTCTGGATTTTGTGGTAAGAGTTTGGAGGCACAGCCAGGTGAGAGCTGTAACTAGGTAATTTAGTGCCCTCCTTCCCCCATGTAACTTGGGGGGAGTAGATGCTGCAGGGGAGACATAGCCATAGATTTCACTACCTGGTGCTGTTACTGGTGTCTCAAGCTCACTTGCTACTTGGCTGGATCATAGAATGTTGGAGTTCTGGAAAATAGATAGTTGTTATTCACCTCCTGAAAAGCAGTGAGTGATCAGTGAGTGAACAATCTAGACCTCCCTCCATCTAAACCAGACTCCTTCCACCTAGAATGTAATAGCATTCACGTTTAATACATATGGCGATTTCCCCCCATACAACCCCATTACTAAAATAATAATACCCACATTTAATAATTAAGCCACCTTCCTTCCAACCAACACAACATTAAACTAATAGTGTTCCAATTTAAAATGTAGATCTATTCCCCCTCACCCAACATTAAATTAATCACATTACCATTTTTTATGTAGGCCTATTCCCTCAACCCCGACATTAAAGTATTAGCATGCCCATTTAATAAACCGACATCGACATATCCTCTCCACCAGCCCTAACGTTAAATTAATAACATTCCCATTAAATAAAAAGGCATGTTTCCCCCATCTGCATCAAAATCAAATTTACAAATTTCCCCATATTTAATAGAGACTATAATTGCTAATAAAGACATCACCGCCTTTTGAATACTGATGTATTTTTGTATAATTATATTAAATTACTTAGTACCATATATTTATGTACCACAAAAGAAAATCCCTGCTTCTCTCCAACTCACAGCCCCCTGAATCTCCTCTTCTTGTTCTCACTATCACCCTCTCCCTCCCACTGTTCTTTCCATCACCTCTCCCTCCCACTGATCTCTCCATCACCTCGCCTTCCCCCTGTTCTTTACATCACCTTTCCTTTCCCGTTTTCTCCAGCCAGCTTCCCCCCCTCGTTCTCTCCAGCCACATCTCACCCCTGTTCTCTGCAACCACTTCTACCACACCTGTTCTCACAATCGCCTCTTCTTAACCCCTATTCTCTCCAACCCCATCTCCCTCCCCCCCCTGTTCTCTTCAGCCACCCCCTCATTTTCTTCAGACCCATCCC
>NW_027447948.1:0-20231 GCF_038048845.1 Mixophyes fleayi | reverse complement strand
GATCAAAGACTGAGATAAATTGTGAGAATGTGCCATAGACTACAGAATTTACCTCAGGAGTGTAAAGCAGCGCTTTTGTGATAATCGAGGAAAGAGGGAAAATGTGTACAAATGTTACTTCATGTTATCACTAAAGTTGAAGCAAAAACACTTCAAAATTGGAGTTTGCTGAATAGTGAAAGTTTAACAAAGTGTCACAGTGTTGAATAATATATGTTTGCTAAAGTTGAAGGAAAACTGAGAGCCATGACATCTTCATTGGCCATTTGCAATTATTTTGCTTTACCCAGAAAAGACCATTCAATTGCATCCTTTAGGCAAATGTGTATATGTTGATTTATGATCTGTTATATTAAATTAATTATATGTTACTAAAGTGTAAAGTGTAGAATGGGTTAAGGTTTTTGCTATTTGTAGAGTAGCAGCAGGTTAGCATTTATAACAGAGGTACCTCTTAGTAAGCATAGATAGTAGTTGAGGTATTGCACTGCATTATAGTATATCTGTTGTAAACTTTTTATAGTAACTGAGATTCGAAAGATATTTCTTCAAAGTTTAACTTCCAAGTGAGATTCTCATCTTTTATATAAAAAGAGTCTGCATAGACATAAAAAATCTTTTGGGAGCTTACGCCTCACCAATAAAAGCCGACGTGGCTTTCAAACATCAAACTGTAAATACTGGGTTTTTTCCTGTGTGCCTGTGGTTTTATTAGTAGGGGGTGGAGGGTTCCTTGTTCACCATCTGGTGTTGCTTGTCCAGAACACAACCCATCAAAGAACTTACTGCACTCAGGCCAAGATGGAGGCACTGTGCTACTTGAGATAAGGTAAAGGAGATCACTGCAGGCAGGACTCACGCAGTCTATACAACCTAAATGCCCACTTGAGTCAGGTCAGGAGTCAGGTGACACAAGGGGTCATACACTAAAAACAGAGTTTAAATGAATGTAACTTCTAGTAATACAACAGTTTTACATCTCTGTGCATACGAAACAATGATGCAGATATAAATGATATACAGTGTTTAAATGTAATTGCTGATATCATTGTTAGTATCATAGAAGGTTTCATGTGATACCAGTGGTCAGTGATGTAATAATTGAAATATTTTATGTGATATCAGTGGCATAATTAATTACAGCATTTGCCATGGAATTTTTATAAATGGTGTCTTAAGAAAATCTTTGATGGCAGGAGCAGTTAAGGTTTTTAGATTTAGACAGAACCTTAACTATGCTTTCATCAACATTATATACATTCAAATTTCAACAGTATACATAAACACTTGCATTTTAAGGTTAAATTCTGAAATTTTAGTCTGTTTACAAATATGGTTAGAAGTGGAGTTAATTAGTAATTGGTCTGTAATTTGTTTCATTTTTCATTGTAACGTGCTTTCTTAGCAATGCTAATTTCTTAATGAATAGAAACTTAGTTGAGATACATGGAAGTATTGATTAGGAAATAAATTGTCAGGGCAAGAGTACCCAAAATCATCTCATAAAATATACTATATGCCATGGCTAAAAAATATTAAGATATTAAATATAGTCATTTTTATTTTTACTTTTCATTGTCATTCCTTTAACCTTGCATGTTAGTTCTGAAATTCAATACGTTCATTCACAGTTACTAGATATAAATTGCTTAGGTTAATTCTGACTGTGCAATAAAACCATAACCTTTAACCTATCTGCTTTCATCTCACATGCTATTGTTTTCTAAAGTGTCACCTTAAGAGCTAGTTCTGCTCTATGCATTTATCTTTTATATTTATCCTTTCTTTTTCTTGTTTTTTTTTCCTCCAGGAAAAACCCCTGTAAAAATTCTACACCTGTTGCATTAAAAGAAGCATCTAAAATACAAATCTAAAAAAAATATTAGCAAACTTTCTATGATGGAACTTGAATCTCTGGTCAAGGTAAACAATTTGTGCTCAAATTCAGCATCACACAAACATTATTATTGATGAAACTATCATTTCAAACAATTAGTATTGTGTCTTAATTTTTTAAGGGACTACAGTTAAACTTAAAAATAAGACTAGCACTCAGAAATTACTTTTTGGTGTTTAGATTGATTTCAAGATATCATTTTGATAAAAAAAAAAAAAAGCTGAATAACTATATCCCATGAGCCACATTATGACACAGGATATTTACATTCTATTGCTTTACTGTACCAAATAATATTGAAATTCACCGTAGCTATTATAGGCAGAGAATAGCAAATGGTTACATATTTTTGTCGCAGTTGTCCCATATATTATATAATGGAGCATTATGTTAAAATAGTGTATTGTGGAGCTTGATCAAACTATAACCGCACCCTGGGGACTGCTAGGTTGGGCTTTTCTAAAATCAACCCTTCTCATAATAACCAGTGCCTTCATTGGTGTGCATAGAGCTAGTTCCTTATTATAGCAACAGAGCCAAACACATGTCCATGCTCTACCAAAGAGAAATTGCCTTTGCCAGGCAATATGGAGACAGTATTGAGTAGGGAAAATAATTTTGACCCACCAATGTTGAAAGTATGCCCTCCCAGGGTGCTTATTTAATGGGAAAGGTGGTTATAAATACCCCTGTAAATTATACACCAGACCCAGTGCTTGTTTTTTTCCCAATTGAATTAAAACTAATTAAGTTTATTGTAATTAATTTTAGTAAAATGTTGGTAAATACAAACTGGTCTAATTTTACTAAATTACTTACTAGCAAACATATTTATCAACAGGTTATAAGATTGACCAGGAATCTTGTTGCCCTAAGAAACTTATTGTGGCCAAACAAAAAGTATTATTTTAATCTGAAAATGTTTTATGGATATAACTGCCCATGTTCTATTCTAACTAAAACAACTTCTCACATGCTTTAACACTATGGAATTTAGTATATGATTCCAAACTGATTGTTGCCAGGATGGTGACCTCTGATTGACCCCTAATATAGCTTACAAGTTCCCCATTGCACAACAGCATTAAGAACTGACAGTTCATCCTATTGGGTTACTAAACCATTGATTACAAGATTCAAGCACTGAGCTTACTATACAAACCTCATTTACAGTTCTCAGTTCCTTTGCAACAGAAGGACTGAATCAGTGAGCTCTGCAACAGGTCTTCTAATTATTTATACTTCCTTGTAGAACACAAGATACAAAACAAGACTATATTACAACACTGAACAGTTAATATGCATATTATACCCTTTAAAGAATTAAACAGTATCTACCTGTTAGATGATATCATAAAATCCTTCTGTCTGCTTCATCTCCTCCTGCACTCCATCTCCTTACTTACTTCTTGCATTGTTAAACTAACAATGTCCTAGCCTCTCATATATATATATATTCATATGTCCCCCTACTCCAAACATGGAATTTGATTTTCCCTCCATATGTTTCTATAGTCTTGTCCTTTCCCATGATACAGTCTCTCTAAGTTATCTTCCAGATGCCTTTAGAAACAAAAGGGATCATAAAGGCTATTTTTGATGTAGATAAGTACCATATAAACTTGCCTGACTGATTTTCAAGAATCATAAAACCAATTTGGATCATTCTACCCCCAAGGTGACGGCAAGGGAGTATGTCTTTGATGTAAATAGATATTCTAATTTTTTTTACCTGTAAGTGATAAGGAAGCAGGATGTCGTAAAGTGTAAGATACCTTTTCAGCACTAAATTGACTGTGATAGCATCTTGATTGTGACCTTTTGTTGACATCCAAGTCATAATTGCCTACTCTCCAGGAATTCCCCGGAGATTCCCGACTTTCGGGGAGTCCTCCCAGACTCCCGGAAGAGTAGGCAAACCTCCTGGATTCTCTGAAATTCACAGCATTGAATGGCAGGGGCGGGGCTTAATCACGTCATTAAACCCACATTAGTGAACCCGAAAGCCCTATTACCTTCTTTAAACTGACTAGATGCTGTTGCCTTAGAATTGATATGTATTATAAAGTTGTCTACTAAAAACAAACAGTTGCAAATAGTTGAACAAAGCACATTTTAATATCTATAAATATATCTGTGCAGAGTAGATAACTGACAAGTTCTCAGAAAAAAATAATGAATCTGTATTGCTTTCTTCTGGAACAAACAAACTAGATTTCACAATCTGACACAATCTGACAACATTTTTGCAGCCCAGATTAAAGTCTAAGGGATATAAAAATTAACATTTTAAAGGGAATTCAGGAATGTTGCGGAATTAGTGGCACTATATAATTAGCTGGTAATAATGATGATGATGATGGAAATTAAATAAATGTCTGAATCTAAACTAATAAAACACTAAAAATTGTACGAATTTTGGAAGTTTAAATTTAGGCTCAGGATTCATGGCTTAATTATATCTCATAAAGTCTGAATTGACTCCAGTTACATAGTATGTTAAATGACTGTAGTATGTCAAATAATTGTGGATAATCACACCTCACATCTTTTATCAGAAACATCAAGCTGATACCTGCTACCCCTGCCTCATTTGTGCTTCTCTACTAAATGCTTTTTTCAAATAGCAGTTATTTGTATCTCTAGTCTGTATTCTGTCATTGTATTTTTATCCCATTTTATTTAATTTCAAAAGGATTGTATTCTGTAGATTGTAACCGTCTGTATAGATGAAATGTTGGCTTTTAAAAATTAAATTCAGATATATTCCTTTTAGTTGTGAAAGCTTGCAATAATTTCCACTACAGTTTTTGCAATAATGTAATATTTTATGGCTATCACAATAGCTTTCTTTGAGTATCCCAGTGGTGGAAAGTCATTCTTTGGCTACATATTAGGAATTCAGGAAGGTTATCAGGACATCAGAATTGTGAGCTCACACCAGATTTGCCACTATGCCATTTTGCCAAGCCAGAAGTCTCAGCCAGCAGATAATTCAGCATCTTATGCCAATCACCATTTATCCCCTGCCGTAACAATTAATGGAGTAGAGAGAGAGTTAACACTTGCCTTTCACTGGAATGCCCTTTCACACTGTTTTTTTTTGTTTGTTTGCTAAATTCACATTTCACCGAAATTGAATGTGTGTTGTGGTTGGACAAATTGCAACAGTGAAACATACACAATTTCATGGCCTAATGTGGAACAAGAAGAATGTCCTGTAGCACAGATTTTAAAATTTTTCACTCATGGCTGGAATTTGGTATATGAGTAGTAGAAACCTCAAAATCTTCTCATCTGTGTGACTACTTACAGTCGTATGACTACTTAACTGTTAAACTTTATAAAAACCTGGGCAATAACAGCTAGGTCAGGTCCTGCAGACCTTATAAAGCCACATGCTATTCAGCAGGAGAATGCCTCTAAACAAAAACATCAAGTAAGTGGCAGTTCTATGGGCAAAACTCCCTACTAGTGCTGCTTTGGGTCATTTCCCTTCAAAATGTCCTTGTCCCTGATGGACATTGCTTAAGTCGGTCCAATAATGGCAAAGATGTTTTTGTGTTGTGTCATGACTAAATTAATCAATGCAGCATGGCGTGAATGTGTGATGGTTTCCAAAATGGATCCTTTATTGGCTCTTTTGATAATAGATAAAGCTAGTTTTATTTATTCTAAATCAAATAACCTTAAATGCAAAACAGCTCCAACCTTATCTGGGAATGCAAAGTAATAAAAAGTTTGTTGTATTTGCCAATTCGGTTTCCAAAACGAGGCAAAACGTCATTGTGACGTCGTCGGATCTCGCGAGTTTTAGAATGATATTCCACGGCGATCTAGCGCCAATTGAGAGAGGGACAGAGAAGGGTTAGGTCACAGAACAGAGCAGTGTATTGCAGGAATTTTTCAGAATTTGCGCTACAAAGTATTTGGGGTGTCATATCCACCCTTCTAAAAAAGCTGTATTTGCTGAGTGCTGAAATTGTAATATAGCAGCACTGTATATTTCGGAATTTGCACTACAAAGTGTTTGGGGGGTCATATCCTCCTTCTAAAAAAGCTGTATTTGTTGAGTGCTGAAATTGTAATATAGCACTGTATGGTTTAGGTAAGGCCTAGCAGGGATTAAACTGTATTTTTCTGAATTTGCATTACAGAGTGTTTGGGGTCTCATATACCCCCTTATAAAAAAGCGGTATTTTCTGCAAAGGATGGTGGAGGATTATTTTCAAGAGTTAATTGAAATTGAAATGTCAGATAGTCCCCTTTCCATACTGGGAGAAAAAAAAACAAGCCATTTGGAAACCCATGTACAAACTTGCTTTGCAATACCTAAGCTGCCCACCCTCCAGTGTGTACTCAGAAAGAGTATTCAGCACAGCCGGGAATTTAGTCAGAGATCGACGTAGGAGGTTACTTCCTTAAAATGTGGAAAAGATGATGTTCATAAAAATGAACTACATCTTCCACAAGGAAGGCCTTTAGCGGCAAATCCATCCAAGTACTGACACTGCTCTAATGGCGGATTCCAGCAGAGATGAATTATTAGTCTTTCATGATAATGTACACACTGATGAGGGTGAGGATGATGCTGAAGATGATGACGACATCATCTTGACAGTGTAGAATTAACTTCACAGCACTGTTGGTCTAACCTGCCTTTAGGCCATTGATAGCTTGTTTAGGGAGGGCCTAGCAGGGATTAAACTGTATTTTTCTGAATTTGCACTAATAAGTGTAGGGTGTAATATACACCCAAAGAGAAAAGGTGCTTTGGTCATTTTAATTAATAGCGTCCTTAAAACAGTTCATTGGGGCTTATTCTAAGCTCACTGATGAACTGGCTTTTTACTGTGAATTTCAATAGCTCTTTTTAGTACATTGTCTGGCACCCTGAATTGGTGTGTGTCTGATAAAAGCACGCATCCCAGGGGTTCAGCGCTCGTTGCCATATATTAGCTGTAGAATTACCTCACTTATCCAAGAAACAGGTGGAGCGTTTGTTGCAATGTTTCCTAGATGTGGTAGGAACTGCCGTGTGCTTGAATCATTGCTCTGTCACTTACCATCCAGCCAGATCGCTGCAGTATTTGGCTGAAAGGGTATGAAAAGCATATTGCGACCTGTGAGATGGTAAAAATTTAATGGAAATAACTGGAATTTAGTGTTAGTGAGGTTAATAATAATGTAGATACAAAATAATAATGACAGTATGTGATTTTACGCCAAAAAATGAAATTTAATAAAAAATAGCTAAACAAAACCAAAACCAAAACACGCAAGGCCGGTTTTGGCAAAACCAAAACCAAAGCCAAAACCCGAAGCTAATTCAGAACCAAAACCAAAACACGGGGGTCAGTGTGCATCTATAATGTAAACTGGTTCCCAAATGAATATAGTCTGTGCCAGAAAAGCAATTTGTATAGTCAGAGTCACAAAATACTCATTCTTTGCATTCTTTTTACAATAAAAATAGTTTTTCTAAGGTACTATTATGTGGGTGTGACAATAAGGACGTTGAAAGAGTGAATCCATGAGCATCAGCATTTTGCAAAAAGTAAATATCCTTCACATTACGTTCATAGACATTTCACAGGGTTAGACAGATTGGCGTCATTAAGAAAATAAGAACATTTATGGATTTCACCTTACATTCTTTTACTCCACATAAATACTTTTGTTGGGAGTTTTTTGGAACAAGGACATCACTTTTGCATATATATGTCTATATTTCTATATGTTCACAGATTTGCTTTACATTTGCATACAGATTATATATTTTTAAAATGAAAATGATTGCAAACCATTTGTTATAGTCATATATTAACACTGTAAATTACATGTGAGCATACTTGCCTACTCTCCCAAATTCCGGGTAGGTCTCCTGGACTCCTGGGACAGCAGGACTTTCTTCTACATCCTGCCTACTTCCAAGTGAAGCGATTCATGGTGAATTGCATCATTTTGGTCCCGCCCCCGTGGCAAAATTACGTTTTTGCATCATTGAGTCGCAGAGTGGTGCAGAAATTACGCAATTTGCCACTTCCCGCCTCCCTACACCTACATACATCGTCTTGGATCTCCAGGAGGGAAAGGGTAAAAGTTGGTAAGTATGCATGTGAGTTTACTGAATGTTGTTTTCTTTTTTCTTAATTGTGGTTTGCCTTTCCTTTCTTATCTAGCACTCATCTTCCGTAGAAATAAAGAATAATCCCCCTGTACACTGCTGTGAACCAGTAAAAAGCTGTCATTTTATCTGTACATAAAATTAAGAAGACTGGAGATGTTGCCTATAGCAACCAATCAGATTCTAGTTATCATTTATTTAGTACATTCTACAAAATGACAGCTAGAATCTTATTGGTTGCTATAGGCAACACCTCCACTTTTTCAAACCCGCAGTTTAGTAAATATACCCCTAAGAGACACTCGTTGCTTACAGTTACAATCGCCAATAGCTAGAGCTCCATGAAATGGATGTTAGCTTATCATGTATATGCAATTGTGAGCAACTAAGTCTTTTGCATTTTATGTACAAATAGAATGTCAGCTTATTTCACAAGTACAACTGCAGATACATTAAATTAATTGAAATCAAATTATATAGAATCAGCTGTTATTTTTGCCTTGAAAAATCAATTTGCTGCCTCAGTTCAGATTGAAGCATAATCTAAGTGATGGAAATAGACCAGTGATGGACAACCTGAAAATCTTCAGGGCGAGCCCTTTAGCCTTCAAAAAGGCCACCCATCATCCGAAATCTCAGTAATAAGTTAATATAATACATTTAATCAAAGAAAGACATCTATGGGCAATTACATATCTGCAGGTATTTTAAATAATGTTACCAGTTATAAGAATCAAATCCAACAAATCCAACAATAAAGCAGGAAGTCAGCTAGAAAGGCCAATCAACAATCAGCCAATCAGAAGCAGCAAGAGAGCACTGCTGATCATCTTCATCATCATCATCATTGTGTAACAGTGCAGTAGCCCTCCAGCACACGCAAGAGATACTGACAGATGTGTGCAGAGCCGTAACTAGACATTTTAGTGCTCTGGGCGAGATACCGGACACCGGCACCCCACATACGTGTTGTTGTGATGTTTGCCGTCGCCCAAGGATGGTGGCCAACCTACTGTGGGTGTGTGGCTAGTGGTTTATTAATACTAGATCACATTCAAATCCTCTACCTCCCCATTCTTCATGCTGTGGCTTCTCAATGATCTTTATGTAATTAGTCTCTGTGGAATCACATCACTTTCAATGCAGCAACAAACAGCACCGCTCCATGAAAAGCCTGCACCACTTAGGATTTTGTGAAATACTTGTATCTATAGAAAATTCATTATAAACAACACACACGCACACACACACACACTATAAATATATATATATATATATATATATATATATATATATATATATATATATATATATATATGATATATATATATATATATATATATATATATATATATATATATATATATATATATATATATACTAGGGGTGTGCACCGGCCACTTTTGGTGTTTTGGGTTCTGATTAGCTTGAGGTTTTGGGATCTGATTTGTTTTGCCAAAACACCCCACAAAAGGTTTTGGTTCTGATTTAGGGTTTTGGGTTCTGATTTTTTTTTTTAAAAAAAGCATAAAAAGTGCTAAAAACCAGTTTTTTTTTGTTTTGTTTTTTCACTCCTACACTATTATTAACCTTAATAACATTCATTTCCACTCATTTCCAGTCTATTCTTAACACCTCACACCTCACAATATTGTTTTTAGGCCAAAAGGTTGCAACGAGGTAGCTGGATGACTAAGCTAAGCGACAAAAGTAGGAGGCACAAACACGTGGCCCAACACGTGGCAGGATCAGTGGACTTAAACAGCAGCACCACTGGACTTATACGGCAGGATCAGTGCCTTGCTTGCAGTCTCCTAGGTAACGCAAATAATCTGTACAAATATGCACACAGGGGCATGGCCAGTAAAATATGGAACACATACCACAGTCAGTAACAGAAATTAATTTACCTTAGGATTTACATCACAAAAGTTTTAATAATTACATTCATAGGTCTAAGTAATGGAGTAATGGCTGTGTGAGCTCATGATATAACAGAACCCTTCTTTATACATAAAGAGGCACTTTGTAGTGAATCCTGAAAGCATAGAGAATTAATGGAAGGTTTGGAGATCTCCAGGTACATGAAGAAAAGTATTGTGAGATTTGCTTTGGGAATAGCACATGAAGCAGTTTAGATGCCCACATTATGTAGCTTGAGCTTGGAGACAAACATTCTCCTTGTGGTGGTTTCCCTTCTTTGTGGACTCCACCTGGGCTTCACTAATGCGGTCCTGTCTCATCCCACAGTGAGGACATCCTTTTGCACCACTTGTGGTGGTTCCTCTGAATTCAGTTACTATCCCTTGTGTCAGTTAAGCCCTTCAACCATCTCATCATAGAAAACATTCAACTTACCAGACTCGGCCACCTGAGAGATGTGGACGCCCTGCTCCCGTTGCTATAATTCCAGCATTATGAGATTCACCTCGGGATAAATAAAGCCTCGCGAGATCCGACGGCGTGATGATGAGGTTTTGCCTCGTTCTGAGATCCGTTATCGGCGGGAACCCCCGAACAGTGCTCGGATCCGGGCTCGGATCAGCACAGTTCGGGGGGTTCTGATTTAGTAATTCCGGACCCGCTCATCTCTAATATATACATACATAAACTGGATTACCCTGTCTTTTTTATATTCCTCATGCATATTATATCAGCTCCTTATGGACACCAAATAATAAAATGTGTCTCTATTTTCTCTAATATAATACTGCAGATGCATACTGTATAAGAAAATTGTATGAATGTGTGTGCACACATGTTGTTCCATTTCATTTTATATGACTTTTAATAACTTAGTTTGTTATTGGATTTTGTTAATTAAACTATTTTTTTCCTCATATAAATGTGTTGCTTGTTTGTTTTGTTTGAATATAGCTGGCGTCTTTTTATATTGTATACAAAAGGGGAAAGGTCACTGGTCTTTTGTTTCTTTAAGTCTGCAACCCACGGCCTTCCTCAGTTATCCCCCCCAGCCCTCCTCTCTCCCCTAGGTGTAAAGGGGAATGGTCACTGGCCTTTTGTTCCTGCAATTTTTACACCCACCTCAGGTATCTCTGCCCTTTCCCCCAGCACCTCTCTCTCAACCACCCTCCAACCACCAACAACTCTCCGGAGTAATTTACCTTTTCAGCTTCTCTTCTTCCGTATGCTTCTTCTTGTCTGCTTCTCTGTTTATTCTTTATTCCTTTCTGCTTTCGCTTGCCTTTGTCCATTTTCCGGGTCCTCTCGATCCACTGACAGCGTCATGACGTAAGCGATGCTGCAGGGAGCAGAGAGCAGATGGCAGAGAACCAGCGGCCAGACGCCATTTTAATTTCTCCTGTGGAGCGATGCTGCCCTGTGGCATGCAGCGCTTCTATAATTACCTTGAGGAGCTGGAAATGCTTGGGCAAAAAGCGGGCAGCAATTGTGCCCCCTAGGGCTTGCGCCCTGGGTGGCCGCACTGCCCTCGTTACAGCCATGGGTGTGTATGCCTCCGCATTCAGGTCTACCTCAATCACAATTATGCCCTTAAAGCACTCGGACTACGCTTGTCCACTCCTTCTATACCGGGTTCCGTCTTTCCAGTCTGCAGAAGTTGCAAGTGTAAGATGTGTCAAAATTTGCATAGGATGTTTGTGTACACATTTCTAGTGCGCATATGCAGAACGGAAATACATCTTATACACAAATGAAACAGGCATATATAAATCTCTACATGAGGCCCTATGTGTCCATAAATATCATTGTTATGCAAAATAACATTCTGAGTTATATCTCAATCACAATGAACTGGACAAATTGAAAAAAGACTGCTCATGGTCTTCCTTTAACATTCAGTAACAAAGCACTGATGTCCTTCTATTTTTATACAACAACTACATTGCTTACAAAACTCCATTTACTCAGATAATGAATGTTGTAAACAGATATTCAATATCCATTAGGGTTTTTCAAGTTAATTGCAAAAATATTTGGGGCTATAGTGAACTATTCACAGTAGCAAACTGTACACCAATTGTTTAAATATATTTGTGAGATCTCATTTTTAAACAGACCCTTGGTTAATAAAAGGATTTCTGTCTGGCACATCTTTAGTTATAGGTCTGTAGAGTCTTTGTAATGCAAACACAAAATCCTGTGACACTATAAGCATTAGCTCAGTGAGGTTAATACAGGAAACTATTCAATGCCAAACTGTTATTTCAAACGCCATAATGTACTTTACATTAGATTCCAGTAAAGCTTGCACAATTATTGTTGTAGACTGTAGCTAGTAGCTGTAGATTGCCTAGGGAAAGGAATAAGATGAGAGTATCAGCTTTTCCAGGTATATTTAGCTGAAGAAAGATGGCTTCCCTTTTTTAGAGGAGGGAATCTAAAATGGCTGATGATAGACTAGCCCTAGAGCTGTTTTTACATGGTTTACATTTTGATATGGAACATTCTTCATCATTTATATTATTACTTATATGATTGTATAAATAATTTAATTATTTTAAATATATACACTGGATTAGTATATTACTGCTTTCTAACTTGCACTGTCTTGGTATTTGGTATATGAAAATATAAGAGGATTTGTCAAATTCCAAATTCTACAAGTATAATTATAATAATACTACAGTAAACTATTTCAATATTTTCCAATTCATCTTCTGTGGTATTTCAGCAAAAAGGCATTTACAACAGACACAATTTTCTTTTGCAAGTACAATATAGCATTTTTTAGATGAACATCCCCACGGGCGCACTTGGTGGGGATGGGGGGTGCCAGTACCCAGAAACCCCCCTTTCCCTACTCATGGAACCTTCCAGTTACTAGGTATATTACATTTATTATAATGCATTGTCTGCTGCCTGGGAAACATTTCCATGAGCATCTGCATATGTTTTCATGAACATTGGCCTCAAAAAAATGGCCGCATCATTTTTCAATCTAGTGTATTATTTTTACAGTTTTCGATTGTGTGCTCTAGTGTTTTCTGACGTAGAAAATATACAGAACGTAAATAACTTGTTATCATCTGCAGTATGATGTTATACAGAACGTAAATAACTTGTTATCATCTGCAGTCTGATGTGCAGCACCGTAAGTAACTATAACACTATTTTTAATAGTTTTTATTTTTATTGGGTGTGAGAAGAAATAGTTTTGTAGAGTAATATTAATTTAGTTAGATTTTTTTTTTTTTAAATCAACATTAATCATAAAATATTAAAATAAGTTAAAATTACAGTGGTTTAACTAAAAGTTCCTGATCAGGGTCAAATTTCCAGAAAACCGGGAACAAAACTGGTAACTGCTTCTGCACCAGTTGTTATTAGATTATGGGGTAAATGTATCAAGCTAAGAGTTTTCCGGCAGATTTGAAAAGTGGAGATTTTGCCCCTATGTCTTACACTCTGTGACTCAACCAAACTTTTTGTTTACAGGTGAACAATTTAACTACAGAAAAGTGTCTGTTGCTGGTTTGTTGCAGCAAGATTTGTTTTTGCTTTTTTCCAAATTCAAACATTTGGAAGCACCCTCTAGAAATTCTGCATTTTTCCCTGACCATCTCCCGCCCCCTTTACACAACTTTGTGGGATATCTTAGCTAAAGAACAAGGGCATCTACTAAAATGACCACTTTATTATCTTAGTTGAGATATGATATAATAAGTTAATATCTGGCCCCACATTTGCCATGTTCTTTTACACTCTCCCTGTACATATGCACTGATAAAACAGAGTATAATAAAAAATATCTAAATAGTATATGTTATTTGTTTAATACTTTAAATTGCAGCTACTACATAATTATGGGAAAAATATGTTTACAAGTCTACATTATCTTTTTATTATTGCTTAGTGAAACACAAATCGCTGCCTGAAACAAATTTTGACTCTTTGTCAATTAACCAATAATGAAAAACACATGTTTCACTTAGTCCACACTTACTGATATCTACACAAATAATACATTCCAATATATTTTCACATATTTTTAGGTGTGGCAAATATTGTATGTATACTGAAAAAATTGAACAGTGTAAACAGTAGTGAGAGTACAGCTGTCACACTGTTCAAATGAGCTGCGTAGTGCAGTCAAATTTTATTATGCAAGAACTGAAAGACATTTCTTCTTTCTCAGATGCAGGAAAAATGTCGAAAACTCATGATGGTGAAAAACCTTTAAAAAACCTTGGAGACATAAAACTAATCGGACCTGAGTCAGAGGAAAAAACAGGAAAAATGTCCTCACTAAAAGTGACAAGCAGAAAGGCATTGGGTTACTAAGAGTAGGGTCGGGCACATCACTTTCTAATAGGTCTGATATAGCTCTTGTAGACATTGGACTTCCATCCCACTAACTGCATTACAGCTTCGATATAAGATCTGTCTAAAGCCGCAGCAGTAGTCGCCCCAATCCTAAACAGATGGACCAAATTTAAATGTAGTTAGAGTTGAAGCATCCTTGTGTATCAAACATTTGATATCCCCCTATGGTCTGCCCCCAGGAACCTTACATAAGGCTACTGGACATATGGTCGGATCACCCTTAGGAGGGATGTTGCACCAACATTCTTTACCCAAATGGTCTGTCTTGGAACTCTGAATTTTGGTTTCCCTAAATTAACACTGGTTCCATATTAGTTCATATTAATTGGCCATAGATTTAATAATGAAAACGGAAAATCCAGCATATGAAATCTTTAATTACAAATCGGTTCTTGAAGTGGTGAGTGCATGGAATTATATAGGGTTTAATTAGAGGTATTAAAGCAGCGGCCTGTGTAGGCTTGCCAGCCAATCAATAAGAACGCAATAGGCTTCTTCCCCAATGCCCCCTTTGTTCCGTGCCACTAAGAGGCCTGTCTATGCCATATCTGTAATGGTGAAAACATCTATATAAAGCACCCTGTTAAATGTCTGTAATGGCAAAAACATCTACATAAATCACCATGCTAAATGTTTCTTGAGCACTAGCTCTAATCTCATTAGCGGTGTAATAGCGTACCTGACCATGTGACCACTCTTAGTTAGATTTGTTGTTTAACTGCCCAATAACTGAGTACTGGCCTCATAATTTTTTGATGACCCTGGTCAGAGTCTGATGAAACGTCACTGGGGCAATTTTAAGCTGTCGTGTGTATTGTAGAGAAAATGCAATGGGTGCATCATATTCACCAGAGACACATGTCGTCGGCACTGAAAGGCATCATTCCTCGGCTACCGCTCCACTTGATTCACTGTCAGGCTCTGATGTGCTGCCTGAAAATCTTCCTCACCCAGTGACATCTGCTGTACTAATGTGGAAAATATGTTAGAAACTGCAAATGCAATGTCCTATAAACTGTGAGTGTCACACATTGGGGTCTTAGCCGCACTTGCCACATCAGCCGTTGTCATATCATGGCTATATCACGGGTCCCTCCTGGTCATCTGCAGCATTCCTGTCCATTACATCTTCATTTGTAAATCTGGAGGAATAAAGCAAAGGTGAGGACAGAAGAAGGATGAAGACTAAGGAACAGAAAAGTAGAGAGAAAAGTAAGATATATGACAAATTTAAACAGACGATAATAAAATTTAATTGACTGACACTGAGCCTCGTGTTACAGGTCCTCGAGATTTTGTTCAGCAAGAGAGGCAGAATATCCTCAACCTATATAGAAAAACACTGTACAGATTCAATTGACTGATAAAAAAAATAGCCTGACAAAACCTTAATAGATAAGTGAATTGTACACACACACACACACACACACACACACACACACACACACACACACACACACACAAACTAATTGCTTTTAAGTGTGTTCAGCTGTAGGGTCTCTCTTGTCATAGTGCAGCTAGCTCACATATTCCATTGTATGCCCTGATCCACCCATTTTCAGCCCACTCATCACTTCACATGGAACATATATTTTGTGCAATCACAATCGATGTCATTTTAACCCGTGTGTGTGTCTATAGAAACAGGCTCAAATGCACAAAATAGGCATACAGGAAAAAAAGTAGAAAGAAATAATAGTCTTTAGAACTGTACCTCTGCTTTTTGTAAACAACCTTAAATGAGAATTACATTCTTGCATACTTCACTGTCCCTCTACTCTGTAAATCATGATTGCATGTTGTGAATGTTAAGCTGTATTTTCTGTGTCTTCCAATTTCTGGTCAAATCACAATGACAATGAACTGTATTGGCAGGACAACAGTGTTTCATAGAGACCAAATATACTTATACTTCCATGAATGATAAATACCTCTCACTAGCTATATTTCATTACTGCATCTCAGAGCACCCACACTCACACCTCTTTATTCGCATGCTGAACAAATTAGCAACATCCTACCCTGACTTTACACTCAGCTTTAATTAGAGATGGTCACTGACCCCCGTGTTTTGGTTTTGTATTCGGTTTTGGATCTGGATTACCATCGTGTTTTGGTTTTGGTTTTGGTTTTGCAAAACCGCCATTGCGTGTTTTGGTTTTGGTTTTGTTTGGTTTTGTTTTGCTATTTTGTTGGTAAATCAATGTTTTTGGGCCTAAAATAACCAAATTTAGTGCTCCACCTGTTTCTTGGATAAGTAATGTAATTGTAAAGCTAATAAATTATCAAAAAAAAACCTGTTTAATTCCAGGTAGGTAGGCCTTCATTAATTCTACACACAAAACAGATTGTCTTCCTCTCCATCTATGCATATTGGCAATGCAGCCATCGTCTTTGGATGTATATTACACCCTACACTTATAGTTAAATATGTAAAGAAATGTAAAAAGGCAGTTTGCTTTCTGTCTCTATAGGCCCCCCTCCACTTGTAGAAAATACTCAAAAATTCAGCCGTTATAGACTGTACAATATTTATTAAAATGGAGAAAGCCAGTTTGTTTTCGGTCTCTATAGGCCCCCCTCCACTTGTCAAAAATACAAAAAATTCAGCCGTTATAGACTGTACAATATTAATTGAAATGGAGAAAGCCAGTTTGTTTTCTGTCTCTACAGGCCCCCCTCCACTTGTCGAAAATACCAAAAAATTCAGCCGTTATAGACTGTACAATATTAAGAGAAATGAACAAAGCCAGTTTGGGGTCACTCTGTCTATGACACCCTACCCTTAAGGAGAAATTGCCCAAACAGCAGCCTTTCAAGACGGTACGTGATATGGAAATGCCACAAGTCCCTTTCTTCTTTGGGGGTAGATTGCACCCTACACTTACATAGAAAGTTTTAAAAATATGTTATTGTTATCATCTTCAGCTTCATCCTCACCCTCATCAGTGTGTACGTCATCATCACAGACTATCAATTCATCGCCGCTTGAATCTGTCATTAGAGAACTGTCATTGCTTGGATGTCTTTGATGGTGAAGGCCTTCCTCGTGGAAGATGTAGTTCATTTTTAAAAACATAATTCTCTCCACATTTTTTGGAAGTAACCTTCGACGGCGATCACTGACTAAGTTCCCGGCTGTACTGAATACTCGTTCAGAGTACACACTGGAGGGTGGGCAACTTAGGTATTGCAAAGCAAGTTTGTACATTTGTTTCCAAATGGCCTGCTTTTCCTCCCAGTAAGGAAAGGGACTGTCTGACATTTCCATATCAATTACCTCTTGAAAATAATCCTCCACCATCCTTTGCATGTTTATACCCGTATTGGATGGAGTTATGGGCAAGGTGACACTTTTTTTTGAAAAATCCTTCAAACCAGCCCAGATGTTAAATTGTTCTGGTCTGCCCCCTGCGACTTCCCTGCTTCTTTTTGGGAAATTTTATTTTTTACAAGCAGCAGCAGCTTGAGAAAGTGAAGGAGGACTCGTCGTCAAGCCGAGGCCAAGTTCAGCGGCCAGCTTGCTAAGCAATAGCTCCTTGCAAAAGTATACATCTCACTCATTTACAACTAGGTCTTAAACCTTGGATCAAGCACAGTGGCCAAAACGTACTGATCCGAGTTCAAGATCTTAATAACTCGAGGATCATTGTGAAGCGAATGAAGTACTTGATCGACAAGGCCAACTTACTTTGCTGAATTGCTTGCTTTCAGCTTCTCCTTCATTTTCTCAAGCTGCTTTTCCAATAGTCTGATTAAAGGAATGACTTGGCTCAAACTAGCAGAGTCTGCACTCACCTCACACGTCACAACTTCAAATGGTTTCAGCACCTTGCACAGCACTGAAAGGATTCCCCACTGTGCAAGAGTAAAATACATCCCCCCTCCTTTCCCAATGTCATGGCTTGTTCAATATGCTTGTATGGCTTTGCACTGTTCCTCCATCCTCTGAAGCATGTACAGGGTGGAATTCCACCTAGTTACCACCTCTTGCTTAAGTTGGTGACAGGGCAAGTTAAACTGCTCTTGGAGCTGCTGTAATCTCCTACATGCTGTGGCTGAATGCCTGAAATGGCCTGAAATTTTACGGGCCACCGAAAGCATCTCCTGCACCTCGCGGTTATTTCGTAGGAAGCTCTGCACCACCAAGTTGATGGTGTGAGAAAAACAGGGAATGTGTTGGAAATCACCCAGCTGTAATGCTCGCACTATATTGTTGGTGTTATCAGAAATGACATATCCTGGGGAGAGTCCAAGTGGTATAAGCCATGTATCAATCACATCTCTTAGTTAGCGTAACAAATTGTCAGCTGTATGCCTGTTAGTGAAGCCGGTGATACAAAGAGTGGCCTGCCTGTGATAAAATGTTACGTAGTGGTGTAAATGCTGCTGCTGTTCCTGCTGGTGAAGGTGAATGACCAACCAAGTGGGCTGTCATAGTCACATAGTCTTTGGTTTGGCCACTTCCACTTGTCCACATATCTGTGGTTAAGTGGACAGTGGGCAGAATGGCATTTTTCAGCGCAATCTCTACATTTCTACACACTTTTTGGTATAGTTGTGGAATTGCTTTACGGGAGAAATGGTGTTGCGATGGAATTCTGTAACGCTCAATTAACTTTGAAAAACCAGCTGCGTTTATTGTGGAGATTGGACGCAGATCTAACACTAACATTGCATCCATGGTGTCTGTGATTCGCTTGGCGACTGGGTGACTGCTGTCATATTTGCTTCCCCTAGCAAATGATCGTTTCACAGTTAATTGCTGAAATGTAGGACTGCTCATTTTCTTGACCTGACTCTGGGCTGACGATTCACCCCCAGCAGCAGCAACAGCAGCAGCAGCAGTGGGACTAACTCTTTCTTCAGAGGAATCAATAATAGTGCAGGAGTCATCCAGCCTTAATAAGTGGGATGCCGGGCTAACTCCGAGCGCTACTGAGGATATTGATGAGGATGGTGTGGTGGGTGTATTTTGTAGCCGTCGTGATGTCGGTGACCGGAGGGTCCTAGCTGATTTGGATTTGGGTAGAAATAATTCCACACATAAGAAGTGGATTTTTTTGTTTTGTGCCCAGGCATGACAATGGCCTTTTTCTTGTCACGTGCCAGAACTGCTGCCACTGGTGCAGGACTTACACAAATAACTTCATCCTCATCAACATCCTCATTAGCACCCTCGTCGCCTACACAAATCTCCCCCTCATCCTCTTCTAATTCCAAAGTGGCATCCTCAATTTGTGTATCACCGGCTACACTCAGCTATTTAGGCACACATCAGCAGAATGCTCACGATTAGACATCCCACTGTAGGATGGACTCTCCACAGGGATTGGTGTCATTTGTGAATCAGAGCAAACATTATCCTCTTATGCCTTACTGTTATCTTGCAGCTCGGGTTTGACGCGTAACAGTAGTTGTGCACCAATTGTAGGCTCGGTAACTTTTTTGGATCTGCCACCAATAGAGAAAGGTGAAGGCCTCATTCTCTCTTTTCCACTGCGTGTGTAGAATGGCATGTTGGCAATTTTTTTATTATCGGCACTTAACTTTTGCTCAGTTACACTTCTTTTTCTCTTCAACACAGTAAAAAATTTTTGGTTTTTGTTTTTTGGACTGATTTTGAAACACTGTGTAGTTTGACATTGCTTTGCCCAGATGACGTCCTGGGAACACTACCATCAGGACTGGTGACAGAACCTGGTTGCTCATTCTGCTCATATGTGGACTGCTTTGAATCCATTCTGAGCCCAAAGCACTTGTAGTGCTAAAAATTATTTGGTAGATACTGCTAACAATTATGACTTTTGACAACCAGAAATATTTATGCACAATTATGGGGGACACCCCAAAAGCACTGGGGAGTGCTAAAAAATATTTGGTAGATACTGCTGACAAATA
>NW_027447947.1:0-20276 GCF_038048845.1 Mixophyes fleayi | reverse complement strand
TTGGAATGTAGATGAGAGACTCTCTGTCTCTGGTTTTTACTGATTGTTCAGCTTGCCTGATACTCCGTCTACTATACCCCCTATTGAGTAATCTCTGTACCAGTTCTTTAGTTCTATATGTACAGACCCCTTCATCAGAACAGTTCCTTTTAACTCTTAGCATTTCCCTTTGGGGATCCCCTTGATAACTGGGGGAAAATGGGTACTCGTATAATGAAGCAGGCTATTAGTTGCGGTTTTCTTCCTGTACATGTCTGTACTTAATTTCCCATCCTCGGTTTTAGTGATGGTCAGATCCAAAAAATTAATTTTGGTATTACTAATTTCAGAAGTTAATTTTAGATTTAGATCATTCTCATTAAGATATGTAATAAACTCCTGGAAAAGGGAATCATGTCCATCCCATAGCATAAAGACATCATCGATGTAACGTAACCATAAGGTGATGTGCTGGGTGTATTTGTCATTCTGTGAATTAAAGACATGTTCCCTTTCCCACCAGCCCAGGAATAGATTTGCATACGTGGGGGCACATGCTGTCCCCATTGCCGTCCCACGTACTTGAAGAAAGAACTTCTCCTCGAATAGGAAGTAGTTTTTTGTTAATATAAATTGCAGTAATAATATCAGAAAATCATTTATATTCTCATGTTTGTCCATATCTAGGAAATAACGTACAGCTTTAATTCCCTGTTTGTGTATTATGTTTGAATACAAAGATTCAACATCTAGGGAAGCCAATTTAGTGGATGCGGTCACTGTAATGTGATTTATTTTAGATAGCACATCTAGAGTGTCTCTCACATATGAGCTTAGACTTAGCACATATTTACGTAAATGAAGGTCTACGAAAATACTGGCTTTCTCGGTAAGGCTGTTTATTCCCGATACAATCGGTCTCCCTGGGGATTTTGTTCATTCTTGTGAACTTTAGGTAAGATGTAAAAAACCGGTGTCTTGGGATGTGGGACCTCCAGATATTCATAGTCCTCTTTTGAAATGACTCCTTCCTCGTAAGTATGTTTAATAAGTCTGTTATAGGACGATAAATAGTTGGCTGCTGGATTAAAGATGAGGCGTTGATAGCAGCTTGTATCATTCAGCTGTCTGTAGGCCTCTTTCAGATACTGTACCTTTGGCCAAAGGACAATATTCCCTCCTTTATCTGAGGGTTTTATGATGGTATCGGTCCACATCTGTATCTCCCTTAATATTATTCTCTCCGCCTTACTTGTATTACCTTCATGCTGCCTGTTTTCAGAGGATTTGAGAAAAAGTTGATCTAGATCTTTGGAGACTAAGTCTCTGAAGACCTTAACTTGTGGACAGATATTAATGTCCGGTAAGAAAGTAGATTTTTTTCTAAACTTAGGAGGTTCAGGTTGTATAATGGGGGATTGGTACGTATTATCAAGTTCTTCCAGTATTTGTAGTGCATTTCTTTCTTCTTCCGTATCAAGAATCAAAGTAGTCGTATCCTGCTGTGATACACCAGGGTTATCTGTATTGCTAGAACGATTAGAAAAGAATTTCTTGAGAAGTAGTTTTCTGGAGAAGAGCATAAGATCTCTCTCCCATCCAAACCTATCAAAGGGCTGTGTGGGAGAGAAAGACAGGCCCTTACTCAATAATTCAATATGAGTAGGGCTAAGATGTTTATCTGTGAGATTAATAATTCTCAATTCATCTTCTAAAATCTCGTTCTCCTGTAGTTCTTCCGTGTGGTGTGAGGAATCTCTTGCTCCTCCATTACTTTTCTCTTTCTTTCTGCGTTTCTTCCCCCCCCTGCGTATCTTTCTCGTCTTGCAGTATTGTTGGTTTCTTGATCTCTTGTACGTAGCCCTAAAAAATCCCTCCTTAATGATGAGTCCTCTCTAGTTAAACTAGATGGTTCTCCTGCCTCTCCTTCAGATGAATCTATCTCAGAGGCACTTGTAAAGGAGACTGATTTGTTAATAGGTCTCCTAAGATGCCATCTGAAGACTGTGTTATTATGATAATCATTACGATCTCTTGTAAATTTGACACGCTTTTTATCCTCCACTATTTTTTCAAAATGGTCTAGATCATCCTTAAATTTTTCATATGCTTTCTGAAAGCTATCCAAATTTTCATGTTGTTTTAATTTTTCCCCAAGTACTGTTATCTCTTTCGTATATTGTTCTAATAATAAACTATCATGTTTTATCAAGATTTGTATCAACTCATTGGAACATTTTGTCAGGGCTGTTTCCCAGTCTTTTTTCAAACCATCATTTGCCAGATCGAAAGCTGGGAATAGTCTAGGCCTAAGGCCTCTTGGAACCATATTCTGCTTTATATAGTTGTGAAACATGGCCCTATTCCAAAAAGTTTTTGTCTGTCTAAACATTATATTCCTCAGTGTAAGGAGGTCTTGCGTCCAGTCCCTTCTAACACTGTCATTATCCGTTAGATCTGAGAGAAAATCAATATCTTCATTATTTTTCCATCTCTCTTGTCTTATGGTGAGATCACCACTAACGCTAAAGGCTGCCATCGGGAATAATATTCAATAATTGTATTCCAAAATTTATAATTATTGTGTTGATATATTGATTCTCAATTTGGTTATACTTGTGCTGGTGAAATAACAAGCTGTGTGTCAAGGCACACTACGTAAACACCAAACAAAACAATTTTCACCGCACCAAGCTCAACCCCTTGTATATCACAGAGATCTATTTGTCTCATCAGATGGGGAGGTGCTCCTACACATTACCAATATATATCTTAAGAACAGGGAAAAGGGAAAGGGGAAAGGGTAGGAAAATGTGTATATAGGGCACTCTTTTGGTACTCTATGTACTATATAAATCTGTTAAGAGTAATATCTTTATTGGAGTAAACACATAATTCGTAAGCGAAATAATTAAAAAACCTATAGTGAATGAGAATATTGACCAAATAAACTTGGTAGAACACTGTTAAAAAGTAGTAAAAAAGACTACTATGCTGTCTCACTATGTTTTGTCACTAATGTTGAGGAATGAGCTGCACCATTATCATATAAAGTGTTGATTCAGTATACAAAAAATTATTATATTGAGTTATCCTTATTGTGTATCCAATCCTTCTATCATTTCATAGGTTTATTATAGGACACATCGTTTCCCTTTCATAACTGGATACAGAACTCCTCTCTTACTCACAGTCCCTTATTATTGCTCCTTGGGGTGGAACTAGGTACTGCACTGGTTATTATAGTGTGGATATTAATAAACTAATAGTGCAGAGGTACATATTCTAACCCCTCTACTGCTAGATAGTAATAATGTAATATTATGTTCCAGTCTATAAATTGAGCAATATAGAGGACTGGGATTAGGTATCACTGAATATCTAGATACCTGTCTAGCCTCCTATTCCGTTCATCTACCTCCAAATCTGCTAATAGGAGAGGGGCTCTATGGTCTATGAGCTCAAGGTCTAACTAGTCAGGGATCAGCTAGTTTAATGTACTCTTCTAAATAGCGTGTGCTCTCAAGCACAGTAGTATGGTGCCTAGCGTAACCCCGCTAATCTGTAGGAGAGGAGTAAGGTAGTGCAGCTAATTACTTATAAGAATAATATTTAGACATTCATATAGTGAGCTCAGCTGAACGCCAACGCGCGTTTCGCTACGAGCTTTATCAAGGCAACCCGATGACAAGCAGAGATAGGTTATTTAAGCGTGTAATCACGCCCCTTTGTGACGTGGATTAACTTCTAACTGAGAATGACATCTCCATCTGGGCCAATGGGAGCTATGCCTACTATCACGTGATCCAGCCCGGAGACGCAATCGCGGGCCAGCTAAGCTGTGTACTGGTTGCTATGGCAGCAGAAGGGGGAGGAGAGAGACATCCATAGTAACAGTATTCGGGGACAGAATCCTACCAAAAAGACTAGGTCTTATATCTGCCTTCCGCTGTATTGACAGTAGTGACGATTATCCAATCATTCATAACCATGTATCAGGTAAGTATTATATAAGAAATGTTAACTGTGGGATTCCTTAGAAGCATTTCAGATATATCCAATTTATATATAAGAAGAAAGATTAGCCTTGTGTGTACCCTTGTATGGGGCTGATAGGACACTGCCCTAGCGTGATGTCAGTGATACCATTTGATAAGTGAAAATATAAAGTGAGCAAAATTCATTTTCTCTTTAGTAAGGCATATAAATATATGCTATATGGAATATTATTACCAAGAAATATCGTAATAAGTGAGCAAAAACAATGTGTCAATATGACATATAAACAAATTATAAATCGTGATAAAAACTTTGTGCTTGTATGATGGTAATAGAACCCATTCTGAAAGGTGTAAACAGGTATTGTATTTATATTGATGTGAATTTCATGCCTAAGTAAAAAGGGGAAACCATAGTCCCCTTATATTTAAATTCACAATATAGAATCCATTAGGACCAGTGGTGAATATCATCCAGTGTGATTGTGTTGGCTATGTTGTCTCATTTATTGCATGGGACAACACTTTCTATATATCAAATCAGGTAATCTGAAAATTTGATATAACCTTCTCCAGGTTATAGCTAGATCTTTTACATAATGGTCAATGTTGGTCATTGGTATTGTACGTTATAGATTATACTGGTGTCACCTCCATTTGTCATATGGGGTAACCTTACCAGTATATCCAATCAGATAGTTTAAAATTCAAAGCGTCACTCCTTTATCACTACATTAATCTCCTGTATAGTGACCTATATATACATTGATTAGTGTACATTGTTAGGTGTATATAATTACCTATAACATATTGTTACACTATCAAGTTGTATACTAATATGGCAATTAGGTAAAGACCATATAGTTACTGTTGTCATTAAGGCCCTGCGGAATTAGACTCCCCATAAGAAAGATTTTCTTTGTTTCATGTTTAAGGAGTTCTGTATGCATGTCTCCTCCTCTCAAACCCAAAATAACTTGCTCCATAGCAAATGCAGTCAAAAATCTTGGATCACTATTGTGATATTTATAGAAATGTCTGGCTACTGTAGAGAGCGGCCTCATATTGGTCTTGTCCTTGCCAGCATTTTTGATATTGCTGACATGTTCAAGAATCCTCCTTTTAAACGGCCTGCTGGTCATCCCTATGTATCGCAATTTGCATGGGCAGTTTAGACAGTATACCACATTGCATGTGTTGCAATTCAAAAATTGGTCGATCCTCCAAATCTTGGAGAATCTATCCTTGTACTCCTTTGTTTGTACAATGTACTTACAGGCCTTGCATGTTCCACATCTGAAGCATCCCTTTGGTCTATCTAATGTTCGTTCCCGTTGTATTTGGGATGAGCTGTGTACTAAGTTGTCTCTCAAATTTTTGGAACGCCTCCATGTGATAGATACTCTGTCTTGTAAGGTTTTTTTCAGATCCTCATCAAGCAACAGAATATGCCAGTGTTTTTGAAAGATCTTGTTTATGTCTTTCCACTCGGTGCAGAACGTGCCTATCATCCTAGTTTGTACGTTTGTTGTTCGTTTCCTATTCGTTGTTGGAATGTAGATGAGAGACTCTCTGTCTCTGGTTTTTACTGATTGTTCAGCTTGCCTGATACTCCGTCTACTATACCCCCTATTGAGTAATCTCTGTACCAGTTCTTTAGTTCTATATGTACAGACCCCTTCATCAGAACAGTTCCTTTTAACTCTTAGCATTTCCCCTTTGGGGATCCCCTTGATAACTGGGGGAAAATGGGAACTCGTATAATGAAGCAGGCTATTAGTTGCGGTTTTCTTCCTGTACATGTCTGTACTTAATTTCCCATCCTCGGTTTTAGTGATGGTCAGATCCAAAAAATTAATTTTGGTATTACTAATTTCAGAAGTTAATTTTAGATTTAGATCATTCTCATTAAGACATGTAATAAACTCCTGGAAAAGGGAATCATGTCCATCCCATAGCATAAAGACATCATCGATGTAACGTAACCATAAGGTGATGTGCTGGGTGTATTTGTCATTCTGTGAATTAAAGACATGTTCCCTTTCCCACCAGCCCAGGAATAGATTTGCATACGTGGGGGCACATGCTGTCCCCATTGCCGTCCCACGTACTTGAAGAAAGAACTTCTCCTCGAATAGGAAGTAGTTTTTTGTTAATATAAATTGCAGTAATAATATCAGAAAATCATTTATATTCTCATGTTTGTCCATATCTAGGAAATAACGTACAGCTTTAATTCCCTGTTTGTGTATTATGTTTGAATACAAAGATTCAACATCTAGGGAAGCCAATTTAGTGGATGCGGTCACTGTAATGTGATTTATTTTAGATAGCACATCTAGAGTGTCTCTCACATATGAGCTTAGACTTAGCACATATTTACGTAAATGAAGGTCTACGAAAATACTGGCTTTCTCGGTAAGGCTGTTTATTCCCGATACAATCGGTCTCCCTGGGGGATTTTGTTCATTCTTGTGAACTTTAGGTAAGATGTAAAAAACCGGTGTCTTGGGATGTGGGACCTCCAGATATTCATAGTCCTCTTTTGAAATGACTCCTTCCTCGTAAGTATGTTTAATAAGTCTGTTATAGGACGATAAATAGTTGGCTGCTGGATTAAAGATGAGGCGTTGATAGCAGCTTGTATCATTCAGCTGTCTGTAGGCCTCTTTCAGATACTGTACCTTTGGCCAAAGGACAATATTCCCTCCTTTATCTGAGGGTTTTATGATGGTATCGGTCCACATCTGTATCTCCCTTAATATTATTCTCTCCGCCTTACTTGTATTACCTTCATGCTGCCTGTTTTCAGAGGATTTGAGAAAAAGTTGATCTAGATCTTTGGAGACTAAGTCTCTGAAGACCTTAACTTGTGGACAGATATTAATGTCCGGTAAGAAAGTAGATTTTTTTCTAAACTTAGGAGGTTCAGGTTGTATAATGGGGGATTGGTACGTATTATCAAGTTCTTCCAGTATTTGTAGTGCATTTCTTTCTTCTTCCGTATCAAGAATCAAAGTAGTCGTATCCTGCTGTGATACACCAGGGTTATCTGTATTGCTAGAACGATTAGAAAAGAATTTCTTGAGAAGTAGTTTTCTGGAGAAGAGCATAAGATCTCTCTCCCATCCAAACCTATCAAAGGGCTGTGTGGGAGAGAAAGACAGGCCCTTACTCAATAATTCAATATGAGTAGGGCTAAGATGTTTATCTGTGAGATTAATAATTCTCAATTCATCTTCTAAAATCTCGTTCTCCTGTAGTTCTTCCGTGTGGTGTGAGGAATCTCTTGCTCCTCCATTACTTTTCTCTTTCTTTCTGCGTTTCTTCCCCCCCCTGCGTATCTTTCTCGTCTTGCAGTATTGTTGGTTTCTTGATCTCTTGTACGTAGCCCTAAAAAATCCCTCCTTAATGATGAGTCCTCTCTAGTTAAACTAGATGGTTCTCCTGCCTCTCCTTCAGATGAATCTATCTCAGAGGCACTTGTAAAGGAGACTGATTTGTTAATAGGTCTCCTAAGATGCCATCTGAAGACTGTGTTATTATGATAATCATTACGATCTCTTGTAAATTTGACACGCTTTTTATCCTCCACTATTTTTTCAAAATGGTCTAGATCATCCTTAAATTTTTCATATGCTTTCTGAAAGCTATCCAAATTTTCATGTTGTTTTAATTTTTCCCCAAGTACTGTTATCTCTTTCGTATATTGTTCTAATAATAAACTATCATGTTTTATCAAGATTTGTATCAACTCATTGGAACATTTTGTCAGGGCTGTTTCCCAGTCTTTTTTCAAACCATCATTTGCCAGATCGAAAGCTGGGAATAGTCTAGGCCTAAGGCCTCTTGGAACCATATTCTGCTTTATATAGTTGTGAAACATGGCCCTATTCCAAAAAGTTTTTGTCTGTCTAAACATTATATTCCTCAGTGTAAGGAGGTCTTGCGTCCAGTCCCTTCTAACACTGTCATTATCCGTTAGATCTGAGAGAAAATCAATATCTTCATTATTTTTCCATCTCTCTTGTCTTATGGTGAGATCACCACTAACGCTAAAGGCTGCCATCGGGAATAATATTCAATAATTGTATTCCAAAATTTATAATTATTGTGTTGATATATTGATTCTCAATTTGGTTATACTTGTGCTGGTGAAATAACAAGCTGTGTGTCAAGGCACACTATGTAAACACCAAACAAAACAATTTTCACCGCACCAAGCTCAACCCCTTGTATATCACAGAGATCTATTTGTCTCATCAGATGGGGAGGTGCTCCTACACATTACCAATATATATCTTAAGAACAGGGAAAAGGGAAAGGGGAAAGGGTAGGAAAATGTGTATATAGGGCACTCTTTTGGTACTCTATGTACTATATAAATCTGTTAAGAGTAATATCTTTATTGGAGTAAACACATAATTCGTAAGCGAAATAATTAAAAAACCTATAGTGAATGAGAATATTGACCAAATAAACTTGGTAGAACACTGTTAAAAAGTAGTAAAAAAGACTACTATGCTGTCTCACTATGTTTTGTCACTAATGTTGAGGAATGAGCTGCACCATTATCATATAAAGTGTTGATTCAGTATACAAAAAATTATTATATTGAGTTATCCTTATTGTGTATCCAATCCTTCTATCATTTCATAGGTTTATTATAGGACACATCGTTTCCCTTTCATAACTGGATACAGAACTCCTCTCTTACTCACAGTCCCTTATTATTGCTCCTTGGGGTGGAACTAGGTACTGCACTGGTTATTATAGTGTGGATATTAATAAACTAATAGTGCAGAGGTACATATTCTAACCCCTCTACTGCTAGATAGTAATAATGTAATATTATGTTCCAGTCTATAAATTGAGCAATATAGAGGACTGGGATTAGGTATCACTGAATATCTAGATACCTGTCTAGCCTCCTATTCCGTTCATCTACCTCCAAATCTGCTAATAGGAGAGGGGCTCTATGGTCTATGAGCTCAAGGTCTAACTAGTCAGGGATCAGCTAGTTTAATGTACTCTTCTAAATAGCGTGTGCTCTCAAGCACAGTAGTATGGTGCCTAGCGTAACCCCGCTAATCTGTAGGAGAGGAGTAAGGTAGTGCAGCTAATTACTTATAAGAATAATATTTAGACATTCATATAGTGAGCTCAGCTGAACGCCAACGCGCGTTTCGCTACGAGCTTTATCAAGGCAACCCGATGACAAGCAGAGATAGGTTATTTAAGCGTGTAATCACGCCCCTTTGTGACGTGGATTAACTTCTAACTGAGAATGACATCTCCATCTGGGCCAATGGGAGCTATGCCTACTATCACGTGATCCAGCCCGGAGACGCAATCGCGGGCCAGCTAAGCTGTGTACTGGTTGCTATGGCAGCAGAAGGGGGAGGAGAGAGACATCCATAGTAACAGTATTCGGGGACAGAATCCTACCAAAAAGACTAGGTCTTATATCTGCCTTCCGCTGTATTGACAGTAGTGACGATTATCCAATCATTCATAACCATGTATCAGGTAAGTATTATATAAGAAATGTTAACTGTGGGATTCCTTAGAAGCATTTCAGATATATCCAATTTATATATAAGAAGAAAGATTAGCCTTGTGTGTACCCTTGTATGGGGCTGATAGGACACTGCCCTAGCGTGATGTCAGTGATACCATTTGATAAGTGAAAATATAAAGTGAGCAAAATTCATTTTCTCTTTAGTAAGGCATATAAATATATGCTATATGGAATATTATTACCAAGAAATATCGTAATAAGTGAGCAAAAACAATGTGTCAATATGACATATAAACAAATTATAAATCGTGATAAAAACTTTGTGCTTGTATGATGGTAATAGAACCCATTCTGAAAGGTGTAAACAGGTATTGTATTTATATTGATGTGAATTTCATGCCTAAGTAAAAAGGGGAAACCATAGTCCCCTTATATTTAAATTCACAATATAGAATCCATTAGGACCAGTGGTGAATATCATCCAGTGTGATTGTGTTGGCTATGTTGTCTCATTTATTGCATGGGACAACACTTTCTATATATCAAATCAGGTAATCTGAAAATTTGATATAACCTTCTCCAGGTTATAGCTAGATCTTTTACATAATGGTCAATGTTGGTCATTGGTATTGTACGTTATAGATTATACTGGTGTCACCTCCATTTGTCATATGGGGTAACCTTACCAGTATATCCAATCAGATAGTTTAAAATTCAAAGCGTCACTCCTTTATCACTACATTAATCTCCTGTATAGTGACCTATATATACATTGATTAGTGTACATTGTTAGGTGTATATAAATACCTATAACATATTGTTACACTATTAAGTTGTATACTAATATGGCAATTAGGTAAAGACCATATAGTTACTGTTGTCATTAAGGCCCTGCGGAATTAGACTCCCCATAAGAAAGATTTTCTTTGTTTCATGTTTAAGGAGTTCTGTATGCATGTCTCCTCCTCTCAAACCCAAAATAACTTGCTCCATAGCAAATGCAGTCAAAAATCTTGGATCACTATTGTGATATTTATAGAAATGTCTGGCTACTGTAGAGAGCGGCCTCATATTGGTCTTGTCCTTGCCAGCATTTTTGATATTGCTGACATGTTCAAGAATCCTCCTTTTAAACGGCCTGCTGGTCATCCCTATGTATCGCAATTTGCATGGGCAGTTTAGACAGTATACCACATTGCATGTGTTGCAATTCAAAAATTGGTCGATCCTCCAAATCTTGGAGAATCTATCCTTGTACTCCTTTGTTTGTACAATGTACTTACAGGCCTTGCATGTTCCACATCTGAAGCATCCCTTTGGTCTATCTAATGTTCGTTCCCGTTGTATTTGGGATGAGCTGTGTACTAAGTTGTCTCTCAAATTTTTGGAACGCCTCCATGTGATAGATACTCTGTCTTGTAAGGTTTTTTTCAGATCCTCATCAAGCAACAGAATATGCCAGTGTTTTTGAAAGATCTTGTTTATGTCTTTCCACTCGGTGCAGAACGTGCCTATCATCCTAGTTTGTACGTTTGTTGTTCGTTTCCTATTCGTTGTTGGAATGTAGATGAGAGACTCTCTGTCTCTGGTTTTTACTGATTGTTCAGCTTGCCTGATACTCCGTCTACTATACCCCCTATTGAGTAATCTCTGTACCAGTTCTTTAGTTCTATATGTACAGACCCCTTCATCAGAACAGTTCCTTTTAACTCTTAGCATTTCCCCTTTGGGGATCCCCTTGATAACTGGGGGAAAATGGGAACTCGTATAATGAAGCAGGCTATTAGTTGCGGTTTTCTTCCTGTACATGTCTGTACTTAATTTCCCATCCTCGGTTTTAGTGATGGTCAGATCCAAAAAATTAATTTTGGTATTACTAATTTCAGAAGTTAATTTTAGATTTAGATCATTCTCATTAAGACATGTAATAAACTCCTGGAAAAGGGAATCATGTCCATCCCATAGCATAAAGACATCATCGATGTAACGTAACCATAAGGTGATGTGCTGGGTGTATTTGTCATTCTGTGAATTAAAGACATGTTCCCTTTCCCACCAGCCCAGGAATAGATTTGCATACGTGGGGGCACATGCTGTCCCCATTGCCGTCCCACGTACTTGAAGAAAGAACTTCTCCTCGAATAGGAAGTAGTTTTTTGTTAATATAAATTGCAGTAATAATATCAGAAAATCATTTATATTCTCATGTTTGTCCATATCTAGGAAATAACGTACAGCTTTAATTCCCTGTTTGTGTATTATGTTTGAATACAAAGATTCAACATCTAGGGAAGCCAATTTAGTGGATGCGGTCACTGTAATGTGATTTATTTTAGATAGCACATCTAGAGTGTCTCTCACATATGAGCTTAGACTTAGCACATATTTACGTAAATGAAGGTCTACGAAAATACTGGCTTTCTCGGTAAGGCTGTTTATTCCCGATACAATCGGTCTCCCTGGGGGATTTTGTTCATTCTTGTGAACTTTAGGTAAGATGTAAAAAACCGGTGTCTTGGGATGTGGGACCTCCAGATATTCATAGTCCTCTTTTGAAATGACTCCTTCCTCGTAAGTATGTTTAATAAGTCTGTTATAGGACGATAAATAGTTGGCTGCTGGATTAAAGATGAGGCGTTGATAGCAGCTTGTATCATTCAGCTGTCTGTAGGCCTCTTTCAGATACTGTACCTTTGGCCAAAGGACAATATTCCCTCCTTTATCTGAGGGTTTTATGATGGTATCGGTCCACATCTGTATCTCCCTTAATATTATTCTCTCCGCCTTACTTGTATTACCTTCATGCTGCCTGTTTTCAGAGGATTTGAGAAAAAGTTGATCTAGATCTTTGGAGACTAAGTCTCTGAAGACCTTAACTTGTGGACAGATATTAATGTCCGGTAAGAAAGTAGATTTTTTTCTAAACTCAGGAGGTTCAGGTTGTATAATGGGGGATTGGTACGTATTATCAAGTTCTTCCAGTATTTGTAGTGCATTTCTTTCTTCTTCCGTATCAAGAATCAAAGTAGTCGTATCCTGCTGTGATACACCAGGGTTATCTGTATTGCTAGAACGATTAGAAAAGAATTTCTTGAGAAGTAGTTTTCTGGAGAAGAGCATAAGATCTCTCTCCCATCCAAACCTATCAAAGGGCTGTGTGGGAGAGAAAGACAGGCCCTTACTCAATAATTCAATATGAGTAGGGCTAAGATGTTTATCTGTGAGATTAATAATTCTCAATTCATCTTCTAAAATCTCGTTCTCCTGTAGTTCTTCCGTGTGGTGTGAGGAATCTCTTGCTCCTCCATTACTTTTCTCTTTCTTTCTGCGTTTCTTCCCCCCCCCTGCGTATCTTTCTCGTCTTGCAGTATTGTTGGTTTCTTGATCTCTTGTACGTAGCCCTAAAAAATCCCTCCTTAATGATGAGTCCTCTCTAGTTAAACTAGATGGTTCTCCTGCCTCTCCTTCAGATGAATCTATCTCAGAGGCACTTGTAAAGGAGACTGATTTGTTAATAGGTCTCCTAAGATGCCATCTGAAGACTGTGTTATTATGATAATCATTACGATCTCTTGTAAATTTGACACGCTTTTTATCCTCCACTATTTTTTCAAAATGGTCTAGATCATCCTTAAATTTTTCATATGCTTTCTGAAAGCTATCCAAATTTTCATGTTGTTTTAATTTTTCCCCAAGTACTGTTATCTCTTTCGTATATTGTTCTAATAATAAACTATCATGTTTTATCAAGATTTGTATCAACTCATTGGAACATTTTGTCAGGGCTGTTTCCCAGTCTTTTTTCAAACCATCATTTGCCAGATCGAAAGCTGGGAATAGTCTAGGCCTAAGGCCTCTTGGAACCATATTCTGCTTTATATAGTTGTGAAACATGGCCCTATTCCAAAAAGTTTTTGTCTGTCTAAACATTATATTCCTCAGTGTAAGGAGGTCTTGCGTCCAGTCCCTTCTAACACTGTCATTATCCGTTAGATCTGAGAGAAAATCAATATCTTCATTATTTTTCCATCTCTCTTGTCTTATGGTGAGATCACCACTAACGCTAAAGGCTGCCATCGGGAATAATATTCAATAATTGTATTCCAAAATTTATAATTATTGTGTTGATATATTGATTCTCAATTTGGTTATACTTGTGCTGGTGAAATAACAAGCTGTGTGTCAAGGCACACTACGTAAACACCAAACAAAACAATTTTCACCGCACCAAGCTCAACCCCTTGTATATCACAGAGATCTATTTGTCTCATCAGATGGGGAGGTGCTCCTACACATTACCAATATATATCTTAAGAACAGGGAAAAGGGAAAGGGGAAAGGGTAGGAAAATGTGTATATAGGGCACTCTTTTGGTACTCTATGTACTATATAAATCTGTTAAGAGTAATATCTTTATTGGAGTAAACACATAATTCGTAAGCGAAATAATTAAAAAACCTATAGTGAATGAGAATATTGACCAAATAAACTTGGTAGAACACTGTTAAAAAGTAGTAAAAAAGACTACTATGCTGTCTCACTATGTTTTGTCACTAATGTTGAGGAATGAGCTGCACCATTATCATATAAAGTGTTGATTCAGTATACAAAAAATTATTATATTGAGTTATCCTTATTGTGTATCCAATCCTTCTATCATTTCATAGGTTTATTATAGGACACATCGTTTCCCTTTCATAACTGGATACAGAACTCCTCTCTTACTCACAGTCCCTTATTATTGCTCCTTGGGGTGGAACTAGGTACTGCACTGGTTATTATAGTGTGGATATTAATAAACTAATAGTGCAGAGGTACATATTCTAACCCCTCTACTGCTAGATAGTAATAATGTAATATTATGTTCCAGTCTATAAATTGAGCAATATAGAGGACTGGGATTAGGTATCACTGAATATCTAGATACCTGTCTAGCCTCCTATTCCGTTCATCTACCTCCAAATCTGCTAATAGGAGAGGGGCTCTATGGTCTATGAGCTCAAGGTCTAACTAGTCAGGGATCAGCTAGTTTAATTTACTCTTCTAAATAGCGTGTGCTCTCAAGCACAGTAGTATGGTGCCTAGCGTAACCCCGCTAATCTGTAGGAGAGGAGTAAGGTAGTGCAGCTAATTACTTATAAGAATAATATTTAGACATTCATATAGTGAGCTCAGCTGAACGCCAACGCGCGTTTCGCTACGAGCTTTATCAAGGCAACCCGATGACAAGCAGAGATAGGTTATTTAAGCGTGTAATCACGCCCCTTTGTGACGTGGATTAACTTCTAACTGAGAATGACATCTCCATCTGGGCCAATGGGAGCTATGCCTACTATCACGTGATCCAGCCCGGAGACGCAATCGCGGGCCAGCTAAGCTGTGTACTGGTTGCTATGGCAGCAGAAGGGGGAGGAGAGAGACATCCATAGTAACAGTATTCGGGGACAGAATCCTACCAAAAAGACTAGGTCTTATATCTGCCTTCCGCTGTATTGACAGTAGTGACGATTATCCAATCATTCATAACCATGTATCAGGTAAGTATTATATAAGAAATGTTAACTGTGGGATTCCTTAGAAGCATTTCAGATATATCCAATTTATATATAAGAAGAAAGATTAGCCTTGTGTGTACCCTTGTATGGGGCTGATAGGACACTGCCCTAGCGTGATGTCAGTGATACCATTTGATAAGTGAAAATATAAAGTGAGCAAAATTCATTTTCTCTTTAGTAAGGCATATAAATATATGCTATATGGAATATTATTACCAAGAAATATCGTAATAAGTGAGCAAAAACAATGTGTCAATATGACATATAAACAAATTATAAATCGTGATAAAAACTTTGTGCTTGTATGATGGTAATAGAACCCATTCTGAAAGGTGTAAACAGGTATTGTATTTATATTGATGTGAATTTCATGCCTAAGTAAAAAGGGGAAACCATAGTCCCCTTATATTTAAATTCACAATATAGAATCCATTAGGACCAGTGGTGAATATCATCCAGTGTGATTGTGTTGGCTATGTTGTCTCATTTATTGCATGGGACAACACTTTCTATATATCAAATCAGGTAATCTGAAAATTTGATATAACCTTCTCCAGGTTATAGCTAGATCTTTTACATAATGGTCAATGTTGGTCATTGGTATTGTACGTTATAGATTATACTGGTGTCACCTCCATTTGTCATATGGGGTAACCTTACCAGTATATCCAATCAGATAGTTTAAAATTCAAAGCGTCACTCCTTTATCACTACATTAATCTCCTGTATAGTGACCTATATATACATTGATTAGTGTACATTGTTAGGTGTATATAAATACCTATAACATATTGTTACACTATCAAGTTGTATACTAATATGGCAATTAGGTAAAGACCATATAGTTACTGTTGTCATTAAGGCCCTGCGGAATTAGACTCCCCATAAGAAAGATTTTCTTTGTTTCATGTTTAAGGAGTTCTGTATGCATGTCTCCTCCTCTCAAACCCAAAATAACTTGCTCCATAGCAAATGCAGTCAAAAATCTTGGATCACTATTGTGATATTTATAGAAATGTCTGGCTACTGTAGAGAGCGGCCTCATATTGGTCTTGTCCTTGCCAGCATTTTTGATATTGCTGACATGTTCAAGAATCCTCCTTTTAAACGGCCTGCTGGTCATCCCTATGTATCGCAATTTGCATGGGCAGTTTAGACAGTATACCACATTGCATGTGTTGCAATTCAAAAATTGGTCGATCCTCCAAATCTTGGAGAATCTATCCTTGTACTCCTTTGTTTGTACAATGTACTTACAGGCCTTGCATGTTCCACATCTGAAGCATCCCTTTGGTCTATCTAATGTTCGTTCCCGTTGTATTTGGGATGAGCTGTGTACTAAGTTGTCTCTCAAATTTTTGGAACGCCTCCATGTGATAGATACTCTGTCTTGTAAGGTTTTTTCAGATCCTCATCAAGCAACAGAATATGCCAGTGTTTTTGAAAGATCTTGTTTATGTCTTTCCACTCGGTGCAGAACGTGCCTATCATCCTAGTTTGTACGTTTGTTGTTCGTTTCCTATTCGTTGTTGGAATGTAGATGAGAGACTCTCTGTCTCTGGTTTTTACTGATTGTTCAGCTTGCCTGATACTCCGTCTACTATACCCCCTATTGAGTAATCTCTGTACCAGTTCTTTAGTTCTATATGTACAGACCCCTTCATCAGAACAGTTCCTTTTAACTCTTAGCATTTCCCCTTTGGGGATCCCCTTGATAACTGGGGGAAAATGGGAACTCGTATAATGAAGCAGGCTATTAGTTGCGGTTTTCTTCCTGTACATGTCTGTACTTAATTTCCCATCCTCGGTTTTAGTGATGGTCAGATCCAAAAAATTAATTTTGGTATTACTAATTTCAGAAGTTAATTTTAGATTTAGATCATTCTCATTAAGACATGTAATAAGCTCCTGGAAAAGGGAATCATGTCCATCCCATAGCATAAAGACATCATCGATGTAACGTAACCATAAGGTGATGTGCTGGGTGTATTTGTCATTCTGTGAATTAAAGACATGTTCCCTTTCCCACCAGCCCAGGAATAGATTTGCATACGTGGGGGCACATGCTGTCCCCATTGCCGTCCCACGTACTTGAAGAAAGAACTTCTCCTCGAATAGGAAGTAGTTTTTTGTTAATATAAATTGCAGTAATAATATCAGAAAATCATTTATATTCTCATGTTTGTCCATATCTAGGAAATAACGTACAGCTTTAATTCCCTGTTTGTGTATTATGTTTGAATACAAAGATTCAACATCTAGGGAAGCCAATTTAGTGGATGCGGTCACTGTAATGTGATTTATTTTAGATAGCACATCTAGAGTGTCTCTCACATATGAGCTTAGACTTAGCACATATTTACGTAAATGAAGGTCTACGAAAATACTGGCTTTCTCGGTAAGGCTGTTTATTCCCGATACAATCGGTCTCCCTGGGGGATTTTGTTCATTCTTGTGAACTTTAGGTAAGATGTAAAAAACCGGTGTCTTGGGATGTGGGACCTCCAGATATTCATAGTCCTCTTTTGAAATGACTCCTTCCTCGTAAGTATGTTTAATAAGTCTGTTATAGGACGATAAATAGTTGGCTGCTGGATTAAAGATGAGGCGTTGATAGCAGCTTGTATCATTCAGCTGTCTGTAGGCCTCTTTCAGATACTGTACCTTTGGCCAAAGGACAATATTCCCTCCTTTATCTGAGGGTTTTATGATGGTATCGGTCCACATCTGTATCTCCCTTAATATTATTCTCTCCGCCTTACTTGTATTACCTTCATGCTGCCTGTTTTCAGAGGATTTGAGAAAAAGTTGATCTAGATCTTTGGAGACTAAGTCTCTGAAGACCTTAACTTGTGGACAGATATTAATGTCCGGTAAGAAAGTAGATTTTTTTCTAAACTTAGGAGGTTCAGGTTGTATAATGGGGGATTGGTACGTATTATCAAGTTCTTCCAGTATTTGTAGTGCATTTCTTTCTTCTTCCGTATCAAGAATCAAAGTAGTCGTATCCTGCTGTGATACACCAGGGTTATCTGTATTGCTAGAACGATTAGAAAAGAATTTCTTGAGAAGTAGTTTTCTGGAGAAGAGCATAAGATCTCTCTCCCATCCAAACCTATCAAAGGGCTGTGTGGGAGAGAAAGACAGGCCCTTACTCAATAATTCAATATGAGTAGGGCTAAGATGTTTATCTGTGAGATTAATAATTCTCAATTCATCTTCTAAAATCTCGTTCTCCTGTAGTTCTTCCGTGTGGTGTGAGGAATCTCTTGCTCCTCCATTACTTTTCTCTTTCTTTCTGCGTTTCTTCCCCCCCCTGCGTATCTTTCTCGTCTTGCAGTATTGTTGGTTTCTTGATCTCTTGTACGTAGCCCTAAAAAATCCCTCCTTAATGATGAGTCCTCTCTAGTTAAACTAGATGGTTCTCCTGCCTCTCCTTCAGATGAATCTATCTCAGAGGCACTTGTAAAGGAGACTGATTTGTTAATAGGTCTCCTAAGATGCCATCTGAAGACTGTGTTATTATGATAATCATTACGATCTCTTGTAAATTTGACACGCTTTTTATCCTCCACTATTTTTTCAAAATGGTCTAGATCATCCTTAAATTTTTCATATGCTTTCTGAAAGCTATCCAAATTTTCATGTTGTTTTAATTTTTCCCCAAGTACTGTTATCTCTTTCGTATATTGTTCTAATAATAAACTATCATGTTTTATCAAGATTTGTATCAACTCATTGGAACATTTTGTCAGGGCTGTTTCCCAGTCTTTTTTCAAACCATCATTTGCCAGATCGAAAGCTGGGAATAGTCTAGGCCTAAGGCCTCTTGGAACCATATTCTGCTTTATATAGTTGTGAAACATGGCCCTATTCCAAAAAGTTTTTGTCTGTCTAAACATTATATTCCTCAGTGTAAGGAGGTCTTGCGTCCAGTCCCTTCTAACACTGTCATTATCCGTTAGATCTGAGAGAAAATCAATATCTTCATTATTTTTCCATCTCTCTTGTCTTATGGTGAGATCACCACTAACGCTAAAGGCTGCCATCGGGAATAATATTCAATAATTGTATTCCAAAATTTATAATTATTGTGTTGATATATTGATTCTCAATTTGGTTATACTTGTGCTGGTGAAATAACAAGCTGTGTGTCAAGGCACACTACGTAAACACCAAACAAAACAATTTTCACCGCACCAAGCTCAACCCCTTGTATATCACAGAGATCTATTTGTCTCATCAGATGGGGAGGTGCTCCTACACATTACCAATATATATCTTAAGAACAGGGAAAAGGGAAAGGGGAAAGGGTAGGAAAATGTGTATATAGGGCACTCTTTTGGTACTCTATGTACTATATAAATCTGTTAAGAGTAATATCTTTATTGGAGTAAACACATAATTCGTAAGCGAAATAATTAAAAAACCTATAGTGAATGAGAATATTGACCAAATAAACTTGGTAGAACACTGTTAAAAAGTAGTAAAAAAGACTACTATGCTGTCTCACTATGTTTTGTCACTAATGTTGAGGAATGAGCTGCATCATTATCATATAAAGTGTTGATTCAGTATACAAAAAATTATTATATTGAGTTATCCTTATTGTGTATCCAATCCTTCTATCATTTCATAGGTTTATTATAGGACACATCGTTTCCCTTTCATAACTGGATACAGAACTCCTCTCTTACTCACAGTCCCTTATTATTGCTCCTTGGGGTGGAACTAGGTACTGCACTGGTTATTATAGTGTGGATATTAATAAACTAATAGTGCAGAGGTACATATTCTAACCCCTCTACTGCTAGATAGTAATAATGTAATATTATGTTCCAGTCTATAAATTGAGCAATATAGAGGACTGGGATTAGGTATCACTGAATATCTAGATACCTGTCTAGCCTCCTATTCCGTTCATCTACCTCCAAATCTGCTAATAGGAGAGGGGCTCTATGGTCTATGAGCTCAAGGTCTAACTAGTCAGGGATCAGCTAGTTTAATGTACTCTTCTAAATAGCGTGTGCTCTCAAGCACAGTAGTATGGTGCCTAGCGTAACCCCGCTAATCTGTAGGAGAGGAGTAAGGTAGTGCAGCTAATTACTTATAAGAATAATATTTAGACATTCATATAGTGAGCTCAGCTGAACGCCAACGCGCGTTTCGCTACGAGCTTTATCAAGGCAACCCGATGACAAGCAGAGATAGGTTATTTAAGCA
>NW_027447946.1:0-20291 GCF_038048845.1 Mixophyes fleayi | reverse complement strand
TAGGAGGGGGGCAGTAATGAGGGTGACACAGAGGAGGGGGGCAGTAATGAGGGTGACACAGAGGAGGGGGGCAGTAATGAGGGTGACACAGGGGAGGGGGCAGTAATGAGGGTGACACAGAGGAGGGGAGCAGTAATGAGGGTGACACAGGGAAGGGGGAGCAGTAATGAGGGTGACACAGAGGAGGGGGGCAGTAATGAGGGTGACACAGGGAGGGGGGCAGTAATGAGGGTGACAGAGGAGGGGGGCAGTAATGAGGGTGACACAGAGGAGGGGAGCAGTAATGAGGGTGACACAGGGGAGGGGGGCAGTAATGAGGGTGACACAGGGAAGGGGGAGCAGTAAAGAGGGTGACACAGGGGAGGGAGCAGTAATGAGGGTGACACAGGGGAGGGGGAGCAGTAATGAGGGTGACACAGAGGAGGGGGGCAGTAATGAGGGTGACACAGAGGAGGGGAGCAGTAATGAGGGTGACACAGGGGAGGGGAGCAGTAATGAGGGTGACACAGAGGAGGGGGGCAGTAATGAGGGTGACACAGAGGAGGGGGGCAGTAATGAGGGTGACACAGAGGAGGGGGGCAGTAATGAGGGTGACACAGAGGAGGGGAGCAGTAATGAGGGTGACACAGAGGAGGGGAGCAGTAATGAGGGTGACACAGGGAAGGGGGAGCAGTAAAGAGGGTGACACAGGGGAGGGAGCAGTAATGAGGGTGACACAGGGAAGGGGGAGCAGTAATGAGGGTGACACAGGGAAGGGGGGCAGTAATGAGGGTGACACAGGGAAGGGGGGCAGTAATGAGGGTGACACAGAGGAGGGGGGCAGTAATGAGGGTGACAGAGGAGGGGAGCAGTGATGAGGGTGACACAGGGGAGGGGGGCAGTAATGAGGGTGACACAGAGGAGGGGAGCAGTAATGAGGGTGACAGAGGAGGGGGGCAGTAATGAGGGTGACAGAGGAGGGGGGCAGTAATGAGGGTGACACAGGGGAGGGGGCAGTAATGAGGGTGACACAGAGGAGGGGGGCAGTAATGAGGGTGACACAGAGGAGGGGAGCAGTAATGAGGGTGACACAGAGGAGGGGGGCAGTAATGAGGGTGACACAGAGGAGGGGGGCAGTAATGAGGGTGACACAGAGGAGGGGGGCAGTAATGAGGGTGACACAGAGGAGGGGAGCAGTAATGAGGGTGACACAGAGGAGGGGGGCAGTAATGAGGGTGACACAGAGGAGGGGGCAGTAATGAGGGTGACACAGAGGAGGGGGGCAGTAATGAGGGTGACACAGAGGAGGGGGCAGTAATGAGGGTGACACAGAGGAGGGGGCAGTAATGAGGGTGACACAGGGGAGGGGGGCAGTGATGAGGGTGACACAGGGGAGGGGGGCAGTAATGAGGGTGACACAGAGGAGGGGAGCAGTAATGAGGGTGACACAGGGGAGGGGAGCAGTAATGAGGGTGACACAGAGGAGGGGAGCAGTAATGAGGGTGACACAGAGGAGGGGAGCAGTGATGAGGGTGACACAGAGGAGGGGAGCAGCAGTAATGAGGGTGACACAGAGGAGGGGGCAGTAATGAGGGTGACACAGGGGAGGGGGAGCAGTAATGAGGGTGACACAGGGGAGGGGGCAGTAATGAGGGTGACACAGGGGAGGGGAGCAGTAATGAGGGTGACACAGAGGAGGGGAGCAGTAATGAGGGTGACACAGGGGAGGGGAGCAGTAATGAGGGTGACACAGGGAAGGGGGGCAGTGATGAGGGTGACACAGGGGAGGGGGGCAGTAATGAGGGTGACACAGAGGAGGGGAGCAGTAATGAGGGTGACAGAGGAGGGGGAGCAGTAATGAGGGTGACACAGGGAAGGGGAGCAGTAATGAGGGTGACACAGAGGAGGGGAGCAGTAATGAGGGTGACACAGAGGAGGGGGCAGTAATGAGGGTGACACAGAGGAGGGGGCAGTAATGAGGGTGACACAGGGGAGGGGAGCAGTAATGAGGGTGACACAGGGGAGGGGGCAGTAATGAGGGTGACACAGAGGAGGGGGGCAGTAATGAGGGTGACACAGAGGAGGGGAGCAGTAATGAGGGTGACACAGAGGAGGGGAGCAGTAATGAGGGTGACAGAGGAGGGAGCAGTAATGAGGGTGACACAGAGGAGGGGAGCAGTAATGAGGGTGACACAGAGGAGGGGAGCAGTAATGAGGGGTGACACAGGGAAGGGGGAGCAGTAATGAGGGTGACACAGAGGAGGGGAGCAGTAATGAGGGTGACACAGAGGAGGGGGGCAGTAATGAGGGTGACACAGAGGAGGGGAGCAGTAATGAGGGTGACAGAGGAGGGAGCAGTAATGAGGGTGACACAGAGGAGGGGAGCAGTAATGAGGGTGACAGAGGAGGGGGGCAGTAATGAGGGTGACACAGGGGAGGGGGCAGTAATGAGGGTGACACAGGGGAGGGGGGCAGTGATGAGGGTGACACAGGGAAGGGGGAGCAGTAATGAGGGTGACACAGAGGAGGGGGGCAGTAATGAGGGTGACACAGAGGAGGAGGGCAGTAATGAGGGTGACACAGAGGAGGGGGGCAGTAATGAGGGTGACACAGAGGAGGAGGGCAGTAATGAGGGTGACACAGAGGAGGGGGGCAGTAATGAGGGTGACACAGAGGAGGGGAGCAGTAATGAGGGTGACACAGAGGAGGGGGTCAGTAATGAGGGTGACACAGAGGAGGGGAGCAGTAATGAGGGTGACACAGAGGAGGGGGCCAGTAATGAGGGTGACACAGGGGAGGGGGGCAGTAATGAGGGTGACACAGAGGAGGGGGGCAGTAATGAGGGTGACACAGAGGAGGGGAGCAGTAATGAGGGTGACACAGAGGAGGGGGGCAGTAATGAGGGTGACACAGAGGAGGGGGGCAGTAATGAGGGTGACACAGGGAGGGGGGCAGTAATGAGGGTGACACAGGGGAGGGGGGCAGTAATGAGGGTGACACAGAGGAGGGGGCCAGTAATGAGGGTGACACAGGGGAGGGGGGAGCCAGTAATGAGGGTGACACAGAGGAGGGGGCAGTAATGAGGGTGACACAGAGGAGGGGAGCAGTAATGAGGGTGACACAGAGGAGGGGGCCAGTAATGAGGGTGACACAGGGGAGGGGGGCCAGTAATGAGGGTGACACAGGGAAGGGGGAGCAGTAATGAGGGTGACACAGAGGAGGGGAGCAGTAATGAGGGTGACACAGAGGAGGGGGCCAGTAATGAGGGTGACACAGGGGAGGGGGGCCAGTAATGAGGGTGACACAGAGGAGGGGGGCAGTAATGAGGGTGACACAGAGGAGGGGGGCAGTAATGAGGGTGACACAGAGGAGGGGGAGCAGTAATGAGGGTGACACAGAGGAGGGGAGCAGTAATGAGGGTGACACAGAGGAGGGGGCAGTAATGAGGGTGACACAGGGGAGGGGAGCAGTAATGAGGGTGACACAGAGGAGGGGGCAGTAATGAGGATGACACAGAGGAGGGGGCAGTAATGAGGGTGACACAGAGGAGGGGGGCAGTAATGAGGGTGACACAGAGGAGGGGGCAGTAATGAGGGTGACACAGAGGAGGGGGGCAGTAATGAGGGTGACACAGGGGAGGGGAGCAGTAATGAGGGTGACACAGAGGAGGGGAGCAGTAATGAGGGTGACACAGAGGAGGGGGAGCAGTAATGAGGGTGACACAGAGGAGGGGGCCAGTAATGAGGGTGACACAGAGGAGGGGAGCAGTAATGAGGGTGACACAGAGGAGGGGGGCAGTAATGAGGGTGACACAGAGGAGGGGAGCAGTAATGAGGGTGACACAGAGGAGGGGAGCAGTAATGAGGGTGACACAGAGGAGGGGGGCCAGTAATGAGGGTGACACAGAGGAGGGGAGCAGTAATGAGGGTGACACAGAGGAGGGGGAGCAGTAATGAGGGTGACACAGAGGAGGGGAGCAGTAATGAGGGTGACACAGGGGAGGGGGGCCAGTAATGAGGGTGACACAGAGGAGGGGAGCAGTAATGAGGGTGACACAGAGGAGGGGAGCAGTAATGAGGGTGACACAGAGGAGGGGGCAGTAATGAGGGTGACACAGAGGAAGGGGGGCAGTGATGAGGGTGACACAGAGGGAGGGGAGCAGTAATGAGGGTGACACAGAGGAGGGGAGCAGTAATGAGGGTGACACAGAGGAGGGGGCCAGTAATGAGGGTGACACAGAGGAGGGGGGCAGTAATGAGGGTGACACAGAGGAGGGGGGCAGTAATGAGGGTGACACAGGGGAGGGGAGCAGTAATGAGGGTGACACAGAGGAGGGGGGCAGTAATGAGGGTGACACAGAGGAGGGGGGCAGTAATGAGGGTGACACAGAGGAGGGGAGCAGTAATGAGGGTGACACAGAGGAGGGGAGCAGTAATGAGGGTGACACAGAGGAGGGGGGCAGTAATGAGGGTGACACAGAGGAGGGGAGCAGTAATGAGGGTGACACAGAGGAGGGGGCAGTAATGAGGGTGACACAGGGGAGGGGGAGCAGTAATGAGGGTGACACAGGGGAGGGGAGCAGTAATGAGGGTGACACAGAGGAGGGGAGCAGTAATGAGGGTGACACAGAGGAGGGGGGCAGTAATGAGGGTGACACAGAGGAGGGGGGCAGTGATGAGGGTGACACAGAGGAGGGGGGCAGTGATGAGGGTGACACAGGGGAGGGGAGCAGTAATGAGGGTGACACAGAGGAGGGGAGCAGTAATGAGGGTGACACAGAGGAGGGGGGCAGTAATGAGGGTGACAGAGGAGGGGGGCAGTAATGAGGGTGACACAGAGGAGGGGAGCAGTAATGAGGGTGACACAGAGGAGGGGGCAGTAATGAGGGTGACACAGAGGAGGGGAGCAGTAATGAGGGTGACACAGAGGAGGGGGCAGTAATGAGGGTGACACAGAGGAGGGGGGCAGTAATGAGGGTGACAGAGGAGGGGGGCAGTAATGAGGGTGACACAGAGGAGGGGGGCAGTAATGAGGGTGACACAGGGGAGGGGAGCAGTAATGAGGGTGACACAGAGGAGGGGGCAGTAATGAGGGTGACACAGAGGAGGGGGCAGTAATGAGGGTGACAGAGGAGGGGGGCAGTAATGAGGGTGACAGAGGAGGGGGGCAGTAATGAGGGTGACACAGGGAAGGGGGGGCAGTAATGAGGGTGACACAGAGGAGGGGGGCAGTAATGAGGGTGACACAGAGGAGGGGAGCAGTAATGAGGGTGACACAGGGGAGGGGGGCAGTGATGAGGGTGACACAGGGGAGGGGGGCAGTAATGAGGGTGACACAGGGGAGGGGGGCAGTAATGAGGGTGACACAGAGGAGGGGGGCAGTAATGAGGATGACACAGGGGAGGGGGGCAGTGATGAGGGTGACACAGAGGAGGGGGGCAGTGATGAGGGTGACACAGAGGAGGGGGGCAGTAATGAGGGTGACACAGGGGAGGGGGGCAGTGATGAGGGTGACACAGAGGAGGGGGGCAGTAATGAGGGTGACACAGAGGAGGGGGGCAGTAATGAGGGTGACACAGGGGAGGGGGGCAGTGATGAGGGTGACACAGGGGAGGGGGGCAGTAATGAGGGTGACACAGGGGAGGGGGGGCAGTGATGAGGGTGACACAGAGGAGGGAGCAGTAATGAGGGTGACACAGGGGAGGGGGGGCAGTGATGAGGGTGACACAGAGGAGGGGGGCAGTAATGAGGGTGACACAGAGGAGGGGGGCAGTAATGAGGGTGACACAGAGGAGGGGGGCAGTAATGAGGATGACACAGGGGAGGGGGGCAGTAATGAGGGTGACACAGGGGAGGGGGGCAGTAATGAGGGTGACACAGGGGAGGGGGGCAGTAATGAGGGTGACAGAGGAGGGGGGCAGTAATGAGGGTGACACAGAGGAGGGGGGCAGTAATGAGGGTGACACAGAGGAGGGGGGCAGTAATGAGGGTGACACAGAGGAGGGGGGCAGTAATGAGGGTGACACAGAGGAGGGGGGCAGTAATGAGGGTGACACAGAGGAGGGGGCAGTAATGAGGGTGACACAGAGGAGGGGGCAGTAATGAGGGTGACACAGAGGAGGGGGGCAGTAATGAGGGTGACACAGGGGAGGGGGGCAGTAATGAGGGTGACACAGGGGAGGGGAGCAGTAATGAGGGTGACACAGAGGAGGGGGGCAGTAATGAGGGTGACACGGGGGAAGGAGGGCAGTAATGAGGGTGACAGAGGAGGGGGGCAGTAATGAGGGTGACACAGGGGAGGGGGGGCAGTGATGAGGGTGACACAGGGGAGGGGGCAGTGATGAGGGTGACACAGAGGAGGGGGGCAGTAATGAGGGTGACACAGAGGAGGGGGGCAGTAATGAGGGTGACACAGAGGAGGGGGGCAGTAATGAGGATGACACAGGGGAGGGGGGCAGTAATGAGGGTGACACAGGGGAGGGGGGCAGTAATGAGGGTGACACAGAGGAGGGGGGCAGTAATGAGGGTGACACAGAGGAGGGGGGCAGTAATGAGGGTGACACAGAGGAGGGGGGCAGTGATGAGGGTGACACAGAGGAGGGGGCAGTAATGAGGGTGACACAGAGGAGGGGAGCAGTAATGAGGGTGACACAGAGGAGGGGGGCAGTAATGAGGGTGACACAGAGGAGGGGGGCAGTAATGAGGGTGACACAGAGGAGGGGGGCAGTAATGAGGGTGACACAGAGGAGGGGGCAGTAATGAGGGTGACACAGAGGAGGGGGGCAGTAATGAGGGTGACACAGAGGAGGGGGGGCAGTGATGAGGGTGACACAGAGGAGGGGGCAGTAATGAGGGTGACACAGAGGAGGGGGCAGTAATGAGGGTGACACAGGGGAGAGGGGCAGTAATGAGGGTGACACAGAGGAGGGGAGCAGTAATGAGGGTGACACAGAGGAGGGGGGCAGTAATGAGGGTGACACAGGGGAGGGGGCAGTAATGAGGGTGACACAGAGGAGGGGGCAGTAATGAGGGTGACACAGAGGAGGGGGCAGTAATGAGGGTGACACAGGGGAGGGGGGCAGTAATGAGGGTGACACAGAGGAGGGGGCAGTAATGAGGGTGACACAGAGGAGGGGGCAGTGATGAGGGTGACACAGAGGAGGGGGGCAGTAATGAGGGTGACACAGAGGAGGGGGGCAGTAATGAGGGTGACACAGGGGAGGGGAGCAGTAATGAGGGTGACACAGAGGAGGGGGGCAGTAATGAGGGTGACACAGGGGAGGGGAGCAGTAATGAGGGTGACACAGAGGAGGGGAGCAGTAATGAGGATGACACAGAGGAGGGGGGCAGTAATGAGGGTGACACAGGGGAGGGGGGGCAGTAATGAGGGTGACACAGAGGAGGGGGGCAGTAATGAGGGTGACACAGAGGAGGGGGGCAGTAATGAGGGTGACAGAGGAGGGGGGCAGTAATGAGGGTGACACAGGGGAGGGGGCAGTAATGAGAGTGACAGAGGAGGGGGCAGTAATGAGGGTGACACAGAGGAGGGGGGCAGTGATGAGGGTGACACAGAGGAGGGGAGCAGTAATGAGGGTGACACAGAGGAGGGGGGCAGTAATGAGGGTGACACAGAGGAGGGGGGCAGTAATAAGGGGTGACACAGAGGAGGGGGCAGTAATGAGGGTGACAGAGGAGGGGGCAGTAATGAGGGTGACACAGGGGAGGGGGCAGTAATGAGAGTGACAGAGGAGGGGGCAGTAATGAGGGTGACACAGAGGAGGGGGGCAGTGATGAGGGTGACACAGAGGAGGGGAGCAGTAATGAGGGTGACACAGAGGAGGGGGGCAGTAATGAGGGTGACACAGAGGAGGGGGGCAGTAATGAGGGTGACACAGAGGAGGGGGCAGTAATGAGGGTGACACAGAGGAGGGGAGCAGTAATGAGGGTGACAGAGGAGGGGGGCAGTGATGAGGGTGACACAGAGGAGGGGAGCAGTAATGAGGGTGACAGAGGAGGGGGGCAGTAATGAGGGTGACACAGGGGAGGGGGGCAGTAATGAGGGTGACACAGAGGAGGGGGGGCAGTAATGAGGGTGACACAGGGAAGGGGGAGCAGTAATGAGGATGACACAGGGGAGGGGGGCAGTAATGAGGGTGACACAGAGGAGGGGGGCAGTAATGAGGGTGACACAGAGGAGGGGGGCAGTAATGAGGGTGACACAGAGGAGGGGGGCAGTGATGAGGGTGACACAGAGGAGGGGGCAGTAATGAGGGTGACAGAGGAGGGGGGCAGTAATGAGGGTGACACAGGGGAGGGGGAGCAGTAATGAGGGTGACACAGAGGAGGGGAGCAGTAATGAGGGTGACACAGAGGAGGGGGGCAGTAATGAGGGTGACACAGGGAAGGGGGAGCAGTAATGAGGGTGACACAGAGGAGGGGGGCAGTAATGAGGGTGACACAGAGGAGGGGAGCAGTAATGAGGGTGACACAGAGGAGGGGGGCAGTAATGAGGGTGACACAGAGGAGGGGGGCAGTAATGAGGGTGACAGAGGAGGGGGGCAGTAATGAGGGTGACACAGGGGAGGGGGAGCAGTAATGAGGGTGACACAGAGGAGGGGGGCAGTGATGAGGGTGACACAGGGGAGGGGGGCAGTAATGAGGGTGACAGAGGAGGGGAGCAGTAATGAGGGTGACACAGAGGAGGGGGGCAGTAATGAGGGTGACAGAGGAGGGGGCAGTAATGAGGGTGACACAGGGGAGGGGAGCAGTAATGAGGGTGACACAGAGGAGGGGAGCAGTAATGAGGGTGACACAGAGGAGGGGAGCAGTAATGAGGGTGACAGAGGAGGGGAGCAGTAATGAGGGTGACACAGAGGAGGGGGGGCAGTAATGAGGGTGACAGAGGAGGGGGGCAGTACTGACGGTGGCACAGGGAAGGGGGCAGTGATGAGGGTGGCACAGGGAAGGGGGAGCAGTAATGAGGGTGACACAGGGAAGGGGGAGCAGTAATGAGGGTGACACAGGGGAGGGGGGCAGTGATGAGGGTGACACAGAGGAGGGGGGACAGTGATAAGGGTGACACAGAGTAAGGGGGGGCAGTGATGAGGGTGACACAGAGGAGGGGGGACAGTGATAAGGGTGACACAGAGTAAGGGTGACACAGCTGTAGGATCCCTATAGAGTGAATGACAGGACACAGCGCCACCTGGTGGTCACAGATGAGAACAGCACAGAGCGCGGCATATTACAGACAGGGCCGGTATATATTATTATATAATATAATGTACGGGGTATTAACCCCCTCACTTACCCGTAGACACTCAGCGCGATCACAGCTCCCAGCAGCCACCCCGCCGGCTCCATCTCCTCCGCGTCACTCTCTTCCTGGAGGTGACGTCACTTCTGGCGTGTGAGCTGTCAGCGCGCCCTCGTGTGGTCGGAGGAGGAACTGCGGCCTCTGAGTGCTGCGCTCAGATAAACGCGTTGTAATCGCACCAATGCGCTCAGACTCCTGGTGCGCACAGAAATGGGACGCCCAGGGGTGCAGAGAGGTGGCCAACAGAGGGGCTGTGCAAAATCTAAAAATCCACAGCAAAGGCCTCCCTCCTCCCAATGTAATACATCTCTTTCATTAAATTACACATTTGTGCTAAAATGCTCCTCTGTTTAGCCTCATTTACAGCTTTAATAGATCACTAGAGGGTGAGGACAGTGAGACTGTGCTAATGGTCACTGATCTGTATTTTTGCATTTATATAGTTAGACTGGCAGCTCTAAGCTCATAGGCAAACCGGGAGGAGGGGAGGAGAGGACTGAGGGGAGGGGAGGGGAGTTTCTAGTGCCTGGAAACCCCCTTCAATCCTGGGGCACTGTATAATTGAGGTGGCTGGACCCTGCCCCCGCTTCACATGGCTCTGATTGAAAAGGGAGAGCTGCGTGCACCTAACAGTAGTTCACACCCATGTATATTATAGGGATACGAAGAGTTGGAGAGCAGCCAAGTACTGTCTAATATTATAGCCACGCCCCCATGCATGCTGGTCACGCCCACTGGTGGCGTCATGTGGAAACCCCCCTCTACAAATCCTGCGTTTGCCCCTGCAGCTGGTGCAAAATTGTAGTATTGCGGAGTGGAAATGGCCATGAGCCCTTTGGATGGCAGGAAAGGTCCCTAACAATGCTCCCTGGTAATGGTGTGTCTGCACAACTACACCGTTCATAGGTCCATCTTCAACCCTTTTCCTGCTCCACAGTTGAGGCCATCTTGCTCCATGACACCGAAGCATCTTGATGATATTCTAGAGGTGCCCGGCTGAGTTTGCCCTGCTGCTAGCGGGCAGTTTATGCTTTGCAAAGACCTCCTAAATGTTTCTATGAGTACAGTGGCCAAATCTATGTAATAGAGGTAACTCTGGACAATGTACTGGAGGAATTACTAAGGATTGGTAGATGTAACACGTCCCATCTTTAAATCTGTTGTATCTTTGTTGGGCTCTTACGTACAAGTCTATAGGAGTTTGCATCTAATGGGTCTCCTCTGGGCGGGGGGTGAGTTACAATCAGCGGCTACAGAAGCCGTACTTAGTGATAACATCTCTCCTGAGCATTATAATGCTGTGTATTCATATAATTACTGTCTAGGTGATTGGTAGCATTGTGTTTTCAAAGTGTCTAACGCTTAAAAACGGGCCGGTCCCACTGTGGGCTGGGTCACAGGTAACCACCTGCATTTTCTTTCCTTTAAAATGCTCCTAAAAGGCAGTCTCAGCCCCCCCAGGGGCTAAAACTTCCCCGCCTGCCCCTGGCTGCATACATCATTATTATTTCTCCTGGTGGCCTAAAAAATGCCGCTATAGTCCAAATTCATGGAAGTGAATGGAAAACGCTGTGACCCAGTGGTGGAACTACCATTGGTGCCCGGGGCCCATGGAGATAATGGGGCCCGCTTGTTGTTGAGGTAGACATACTCTCTGCCATCGCCCCCCTTACCTTACCTTGTAGGGCTGGCGAGCTGAGGAGGGGGATGTCAGTCTCTGTAGTCATATGACAGTAGTAGGTGTGGTCACAGAGCAGGATCCTGGTCCCGGGCCAATCACTACAGGGTGGTGTCTATGATCACATGGCCGTAGAGCAGGCAGGTAGAGACTGACAATTCTGCCCACCTGCTCTGCAGGGAAAGGTTAGATTGAATTTGTCAGGGGGTGAATGATTTACAGGGGGGGGGGGGTGATTTTGATGGAGGGGAAAATAAATTACATAGAGGTTGTGGGGAATGTGAATTGCGGGGGAGGGGTTCATAGGCAAACAGAGGGGAGGTTTCCTAGTGCCTGGAAACCCCCCTCCAAGCTTGGGGCACTGTATAATTGAGGTGGCTGGACTCTGCCCCCGCTTCCCACGGCTCTGCTTGAAAAGGTAGAGCTGCGTGCACCTAGCAGTAGTGCACACAGCATTGCCCATGTATATTATGGGGATAGGAAGAGTTGGAGAGCAGCCAAGTACTGTCTAAAATTATAGCCACGTCCCCATGTATGCTGGTCACGCCCACTGGCGCAGAGGTGTGGAAACCCCCCTCTACAAATCCTGCGTTTGTCCCTGGGGTTAGGGAAAAATAAATTAAAATTTAGTGCAGTGGTGGAGAAATTTGTGGCAGCGGGATGATAATCTCAGACATAGTCCATCAAGCGCTAGGATGCAAGTAATGTGAGACAGATTAAAAAATGTTGCAAAAAAATGTATTTTATGATACAAAGTTGAGTGCACTCCCCTGAGAGAACACTCTACACGTTATCACATTCATTTTCCAGTAATTGTACCTAACATACAGTGATTCAATTCCAACCAATAAGAACGGTGCGGTCCGCAGTTATAGAAATGGACAGTTTTCATTGGCTCAGACTGTTGCTACGGACACACTAATCGCTGCTGCAATCAAACTGTATATTAAAAAAAAGTTATATTTTCATAGAACAGTTCAATGCACAGTAGTAAAAAAAAAAAAACATCTACCCTCTTGGATTTAAGATCATTTGCAAATAATTGTTATTTCATCCAAAGACATTAAATACGGTACTTTTGAGTGCTGTTTACTACATCTCAGCAAAAGTAATCCCCAGATGACTTTTTGTTAAGTGAATTTGCAAATATAAACAATGCCCCCCTCTCTTTGGATCTGTGGATAATATATCTTGGGAAAATGCTGTGTATAGAAGCAGATGTTTAGAAAAACAAAAAAGAATAACAATTTGTAAGTGCTGTATTTCAACCAAATGGCAGCAAGGAAAACAACAACAATTATTTGTAAATCCTCTTATCGGTTTAGGGATTGTGTGTAAATGTGGAAAACATCTGCTCAGTAACATGCGTCTAACCACCATCTCTCTATAGCCGTTTTTGAACTACAGTTCCCAGCAAGCTGTGTCCATGAATCAGCTGGAGACCCACAATAAACAGATTAACAGACAGCCGACACCTTCAAAGACTTTCGTATAAAACCTTCCTCACCTCCTAAATAACATTCTATACGAAGATTATCGTCCTCAATATTAACTTTGAATCTCTGTTAGTAAATTTTATATATATATATAGTTTTTTAAATGTGCTCCTACAGCTTACAGTAAGAGGTTCACAGTACTAGCACCCTGTAATATGGGCGTGTCACCCTATGTACATTATAGCAAGGTTTCCCCAACACCCCAAAGCCTATCTCCGTTAATACTGCAGTTACAAGTCGAGAGGGACAACCCACTAATGCAAAGCCATCCAAGTTTTCCCACGAGACCGGCCAGTCATACGCTATTAATGTATAATTGTGTCGGGGAGCCAATAAAAGTTTTGTCTCTTGATTTTAGGGTAGAACACCTTGTGAAAAATATAAACATGATGGTTAGCGCGATTCTTCCTCTTCTACACCCAACATCTAACAACGGGTGGAGCGTCTAGATCAAAGAGTCTTCTCCACGTACAATACCCTCAGCAGTCCTTTATACTAAGGACGACGGATCCTGTAATGTTTAATATCTCTATGATGAACGGGTTTTCAGAAGCTCTAGAATTTTCTTCAGGGGGACTCAGGAAAACAAGGCTCCCCTAATTTCTCTCCTTCTGGAAATAAGGGGAGAGACGGGAGAATCCGCATTGTCTCTTTGTTGGCAGGTTCTAGATCTCTTTCATGAATTATCTGGATAATGGCCCCATCCATATCATGAAAATAACAGGGGGGGACCTTCCACGTTCCGATCCACCGGACCTTTATATCAAAGAACACTTGTTGCTGCCTTTCTTAGAGGAACTTTTTAAATCCACCGGATCCTTCATGCCGTGACCCTGTGAGGAACAGAATGTCAGCTCCGTGTTACAGTCATAGTTCAATAAAGACCCGCTACCGCTGAAGGAGCAACACTTACTGCTCTCCGTGACATCTGCACCAAGATATCCGTGGCCAGTGCGTTAAAAGCCTGAGGAGACACAAGAAAGAAGTGGTTGGTCCAAGCAAGAGATGGCCACGTATCTGCAGCCCCTGGTTTATGGGCAGCTCGGGCGAGGACAGCGGCTCTCTTCTGCTTACAGTCTGGCTTTAGGAAGTTTAAGAAATGGAGAGGGCGCCCCCCCACCCACCTCCAGACACGATGGGTCACCTACCTCATCCACATTCTGACTGGACTTGGCGCTGGTTTCAAAGAAGCGGATGCCGTACTCTTTAGCCAACTGGAGAACGGGAGACAACAGGTTATAGTTCTACATACACAGTGCAGAGAGATATCGGTGAACATACACGACACTGTTACCTTTTCCCCGCTCTCCTTCTGGATCTTCCGTCTGTTCTCCATGTCACATTTATTACCTAGGAGCATTCTCTCAACTCCGGCTGCTGCATTCTGCAAGAACCAGGGGTAGAGGTGTAACTCAACAGACTAACCGAGTCCCTACCCGTCACCAGACCAGACAGACTAACTGAGTCCCTACCCATCACCCGACCAGACAGACTAACCGAGACCCTACCCATCACCCGATCAGACAGACTAACCGAGCCCCTACCCGTCACCAGACAGACTAACCGAGCCCCTACCCGTCACCAGACCAGACAGACTAACCGAGCCCCTACCCATCACCCGACCAGACAGACTAACCGAGACCCTACCCATCACCCGATCAGACAGACTAACCGAGCCCCTACCCGTCACCAGACAGACTAACCGAGCCCCTACCCGTCACCAGACCAGACAGACTAACCGAGCCCCTACCCGTCCACCAGACCAGACAGACTAACCGAGCCCCTACCCGTCACCAGACCAGACAAACTAACCGAGCCCCAACCCGTCACCAGACCAGATAGACTAACCGAGCCCCTACCCGTCACCCGACCAGACAGACTAACCGAGCCCCTACCCGTCACCCGACCAGACAGACTAACCGAGCCCCTACCCGTCACCCGACCAGACAGACTAACCGAGTCCCTACCCGTCACCAGACCAGACAGACTAACCGAGCCCCTACCCGTCACCAGACCAGACAGACTAACCGAGCCCCTACCCATCACCCGACCAGACAGACTAACCGAGACCCTACCCATCACCCGATCAGACAGACTAACCGAGCCCCTACCCGTCACCAGACAGACTAACCGAGCCCCTACCCGTCACCAGACCAGACAGACTAACCGAGCCCCTACCCGTCACCAGACCAGACAGACTAACCGAGCCCCTACCCGTCACCAGACCAGACAAACTAACCGAGCCCCAACCCGTCACCAGACCAGATAGACTAACCGAGCCCCTAACCGTCACCCGACCAGACAGACTAACCGAGCCCCTACTCGTCACCCGACCAGACAGACTAACCGAGCCCCTACCCGTCACCCGACCAGACAGACTAACCGAGCCCCTACCCGTCACCCGACCAGACAGACTAACCGAGCCCCTACCCATCACCCGACCAGACAGACTAACCGAGTCCCTACCCGTCACCAGACCAGACAGACTAACCGAGCCCCTACCCGTCACCAGACCAGACAGACTAACGGAGCCCCTACCCATAACCCGACCAGACAGACTAACCGAGACCCTACCCATCACCCGATCAGACAGACTAACCGAGCCCCTACCCGTCACCAGACAGACTAACCGAGCCCCTACCCGTCACCAGACCAGACAGACTAACCGAGCCCCTACCCGTCACCAGACCAGACAGACTAACCGAGCCCCTACCCGTCACCCGACCAGACAAACTAACCGAGCCCCAACCCGTCACCAGACCAGATAGACTAACCGAGCCCCTAACCGTCACCCGACCAGACAGACTAACCGAGCCCCTACCCATCACCCGACCAGACAGACTAACCGAGCCCCTACCCATCACCAGACCAGACAGACTAACCGAGCCCCTACCCGTCACCCGACCAGACAGACTAACCGAGTCCCTACCCGTCACCAGACCAGACAGACTAACCGAGCCCCTACCCGTCACCAGACCAGACAGACTAACCGAGTCCCTACCCGTCACCAGACCAGACAGACTAACCGAGCCCCTACCCGTCACCCGACCAGACAGACTAACCGAGTCCCTACCCGTCACCAGACCAGACAGACTAACCGAGCCCCAACCCGTCACCAGACCAGACAGACTAACCGAGCCCCTACCCGTCACCCGACCAGACAGACTAACCGAGCCCCTAACCGTCACCCGACCAGACAGACTAACCGAGCCCCAACCCGTCACCAGACCAGATAGACTAACCGAGCCCCTAACCGTCACCCGACCAGACAGACTAACCGAGCCCCTACCCGTCACCCGACCAGACAGACTAACCGAGCCCCTACCCGTCACCCGACCAGACAGACTAACCGAGCCCCTACCCGTCACCCGACCAGACAGACTAACCGAGCCCCTACCCGTCACCCGACCAGACAGACTAACCGAGCCCCTACCCGTCACCCGACCAGACAGACTAACCGAGCCCCTACCCGTCAGCCGACCAGACAGACTAACCGAGCCCCTACCCATCACTCGATCACATTGACCCCAATAAATAGCCTCCCATTTATTGGGGTCAATAGTCTATCAACACTGCCTCCGCTCCTCCTGTCACTCTCCCTTCTGAACACCGCTTCTCCTGTCACTCCCTTCTGAACACCGCTCCTCCCGTCACTCTCCCTTCTGAACACCGCTCCTCCCGTCACTCTCCCTTCTGAACACCGCTCCTCCCGTCACTCTCCCTTCTGAACACCGCTCCTCCCGTCACTCTCCCTTCTGAACACCGCTCCTCCCGTCACTCTCCCTTCTGAACACCGCTCCTCCCGTCACTCTCCCTTCTGAACACCGCTCCTCCCGTCACTCTCCCTTCTGAACACCGCTCCTCCCGTCACTCTCCCTTCTGAACACCGCTCCTCCCGTCACTCTCCCTTCTGACCTCCGCTCCTCCCGTCACTCTCCCTTCTGACCTCCGCTCCTCCCGTCACTCTCCCTTCTGACCTCCGCTCCTCCCGTCACTCTCCCTTCTGACCTCCGCTCCTCCCGTCACTCTCCCTTCTGACCTCCTCTCCTCCCGTCACTCTCCCTTCTGAACACCGCTCCTCCCGTCACTCTCCCTTCTGACCTCCGCTCCTCCCGTCACTCTCCCTTCTGACCTCCGCTCCTCCCGTCACTCTCCCTTCTGACCTCCCCTCCTCCCGTCACTCTCCCTTCTGACCTCCGCTCTTCCCGTCACTCTCCCTTCTGACCTCCTCTCCTCCCGTCACTCTCCCTTCTGAACACCGCTCCTCCCGTCACTCTCCCTTCTGAACACCGCTCCTCCCGTCACTCTCCCTTCTGAACACCGCTCCTCCCGTCACTCTCCCTTCTGAACACCGCTCCTCCCGTCACTCTCCCTTCTGAACACCGCTCCTCCCGTCACTCTCCCTTCTGACCTCCACTCCTCCTGTCACTCTCCCTTCTGATCTCCACTCCTCCTGTCACTCTCCCTTCTGATCTCCACTCCTCCTGTCACTCTCCCTTCTGATCTCCACTCCTCCTGTCACTCTCCCTTCTGACCTCCCCTCCTCCTGTCACTCTCCCTTCTGACCTCCGCTCCTCCCGTCACTCTCCCTTCTCACCTCCGCTCCTCCTGTCACTCTCCCTTCTGATCTCCACTCCTCCTGTCACTCTCCCTTCTGATCTCCACTCCTCCTGTCACTCTCCCTTCTGATCTCCACTCCTCCTGTCACTCTCCCTTCTGACCTCCCCTCCTCCTGTCACTCTCCCTTCTGACCTCCGCTCCTCCCGTCACTCTCCCTTCTCACCTCCGCTCCTCCTGTCACTCTCCCTTCTTACCTCCACTCCTCCTGTCACTCTCCCTTCTGATCTCCACTCCTCCTGTCACTCTCCCTTCTGATCTCCACTCCTTCTGTCACTCTCCCTTCTGACCTCCCCTCCTCCTGTCACTCTCAAATCTTACCTCTTTAATACTCTTCATCCAGTTCTGAATATTTTCAAAGGATCTCTCATCGGTGATGTCATACACCAGGATTATCCCCTGAAATGAAAAGACAGATTCTGGGTAATACAGATATTATTAAGATGTAATAATCACATTATAATCTGTGGCTGTATCTGGTGTAAGCAGAGCGCAGTCTTTAGACCAGATACACAGCTAATAAAGTAGCTTATGTGATGTCAGTGAGTAAACAGTGCCCCCTACTGATGGTCTAACGTCACCACAGCCAATAAGAGGCTGAATATAAATATACTCCACGTCCAATCTATCTGCATTCCCCATCATATGCAACCACTTTCCCAATCCATCCTTCATTACCCCAACCTGCCCTGATCTTACCTCCAACCATGCCCCCCCCCTCTATCACACCGAGCCCCCCTCTCTATCACAACGACACTCCCTCTCTATCACACCGACACCCCCTCTCTATCACACGACCCCCCCTCTCTATCACATCGACACCCCCTCTCTATCACATCGACACCCCCTCTCTATCACACCGAGCCCCCCTCTCTATCACACCGACACCCCCTCTTTCACACCGAGCCCCCCCTCTATCACACCGAGCCCCCCCTCTATCACACCGAGCCCCCCTCTATCACACCGACACCCCCTCTATCACACCGACACCCCCTCTATCACACCGACCCCTCCTCTCTATCACACCTACACCCCCTCTATCACACCGACCCCCCCTCTCTATCACACCGACCTCCCCCTCTATCACACCGAGCCCCCCCTCTATCACACCGACCCCCCCTCTCTATCACACCGACCCCCCCCTCTCTATCACACCGACCCCCCCTCTCTATCACACCGACCCCCCCTCTCTATCACACCGACCCCCCCTCTCTATCACACCGACCCCCCCTCTATCACACCGACCCCCCCTCTATCACACCGAGCCCCCCCTCTATCACACCGAGCCCCCCTCTCTATCACACCGAGCCCCCCTCTCTATCACAACGACCCCCCCTCTTTCACACCAAGCCCCCCTCTCTATCACAACGACCCCCCCTCTTTCACACCGACCCCTCCTCTCTATCACACCGAGCCCCCCCTCTATCACACCGACACCCCCTCTATCACACCGACACCCCCTCTATCACACCGACACCCCCTCTCTATCACACCGACCCCCCCTCTCTATCACACCCACCTCCCCCTCTATCACACCGAGCCCCCCTCTCTATCACACCGAGCCCCCCCTCTATCACACCGACCCCCCCTCTCTATCACACCGAGCCCCCCTCTCTATCACAACGACCCCCCCTCTCTATCACAACGACCCCCCCTCTTTCACACCAAGCCCCCCTCTCTATCACAACGACCCCCCCTCTTTCACACCGACCCCCCCTCTCTATCACACCGAGCCCCCCTCTCTATCACACCGACCCCCCCTCTCTATCACACCGACCCCCCCTCTCTATCAAACCGACACCCCCTCTATCACACCGACCTCCCCTCTATCACACCGACCTCCCCTCTATCACACCGACACCCTCTCTATCACACCGACACCCCCTCTATCACACCGACCCCCCCTCTATCACACCGACCCCCCCTCTCTATCACACCGACCCCCCCTCTCTATCACACCGACCTCCCCCTCTCTATCACACCGACCTCCCCCTCTCTATCACACCGACTCCCCCTCTATCACACCGACCCACCCCCTCTATCACACCGACCCCCCCTCTATCACACCGACCCCCCCTCTATCACACCGAGCCCCCCCTCTATCACACCGAGCCTCCCCTCTCTATCACACCGACCCCCCCTCTCTATCACACCGAGCCCCCCTTTCTGTCACACCGACCCCCCTCTCTATCACACCAAGCCCCCCCTCTCTATCACACCGAGCCCCCCCTCTCTATCACACTGACCCCCCCTCTCTATCACACCGACACCCCCTCTCTATCACACCGACACCCCCTCTCTATCACACCGACACCCCCTCTCTATCACACCGACACCCCCTCTCTATCACACCGACCTCCCTTCTCTATCACACCGAGACCCCCCCTCTATCACACCGAGCCCCCCCTCTATCACACCGACACCCCCTCTCTATCACACCGACCTCCCTTCTCTATCACACCGACCTCCTTTCTCTATCACACCGAGCCCCCCCGCTATCACACCGACACCCCCTCTTTATCACACCGAGCCCCCTCTCTATCACACCGAGCCCCCCCCATCACCCTGACCCCCTCTCTATCACCCGACCCCCCTCTCTATCACACCGAGTCCCCCCTTTCTGTCACACCGACCCCCCTCTCTATCACACCAAGCCCCCCCTCTCTATCACACCGAGCCCCCCCTCTCTATCACACCGACCTCCCTTCTCTATCACACCGAGACCCCCCCCTCTATCACACCGAGCCCCCCCCCTATCACACCGACACCCCCTCTCTATCACACCGACCTCCCTTCTCTATCACACCGACCTCCTTTCTCTATCACACCGAGCCCCCCCGCTATCACACCGACACCCCCTCTTTATCACACCGAGCCCCCTCTCTATCACACCGAGCCCCCCCCATCACCCTGACCCCCTCTCTATCACCCGACCCCCCTCTCTATCACACCGAGTCCCCCCTTTCTGTCACACCGACCCCCCTCTCTATCACACCAAGCCCCCCCTCTCTATCACACCGAGCCCCCCCTCTCTATCACACCGAGCCCCCCCTCTATCACACCGACACCCCCTCTCTATCACACCGACCTCCCTTCTCTATCACACCGACCTCCTTTCTCTATCACACCGAGCCCCCCCGCTATCACACCGACACCCCCTCTTTATCACACCGAGCCCCCTCTCTATCACACCGAGCCCCCCCCAA
>NW_027447945.1:0-20320 GCF_038048845.1 Mixophyes fleayi | reverse complement strand
TCTGTCCTCTGTTTCTGGAGACCATGCTCCCCTCCCCCACATATTCAAGTGAAAACTGCCAAGTGGCAGGCAAACTTTCTGGCTCCTTGTCCGTTTGTTTCTGGCAAAGATCCAATCCCCCCTCCCCCAAACACTCAAGGGACAACTGCCCAGTGGCAGGCAAGCGTGGGGGCTCCATTAATTCTTTGCCTATGGGGAATCCTCTGTCCCCCTCCCAAACCACATGTGGGTGCCCCTGTAAGTATGTTTGTGTGCATCTCCCCTCCCCTGCTACCACATCCAACTGTTGCACTACTTCCCTCGCCTCTGGCGCATCGGGGTAGTGTGAATCCTCATTGGACACAGACTTGTCCTCCTGGCAGCAAAGCAAAGTGGATGGTCCAGTGCAGGCCTCTGGTATTGGGTCCTGGATTCCCAGATTTGGAGCCGGAGTGCGATGCATCAAAGCTGGTGGGGCTGGTGAATCTTGCTGTACTGGTGCCCTCTCAGACACCCACTCAGTCAACATCTCCTCATCTGCCAATTCTGCATAGGGGAAGGCATAAGTGTAATTTTCCCAGGGCCCCATGGTAGTGGCCTCTGACATGACAATTCCTTTATCCTCTCCCATTAATTCTGTCCTACAGTCTGTAAACATGATTTCTGCTGAGATCATATGTTGCGCAAGTTTATGATTCTCTTCTGTCACAATTGGGTAAAGCTGTACATCACTTGCCCCGGAGAGCACACATGCGGTATCCTGCGTTACTTCATTAAACAAATTCTTTTCAGGCACAACAGGGATGGATAACTGGTCTTTTCTGTAATTCTGTTCTAACTCAGACACAGTCTCAGGTTCCAATAACACTGGCAAATTATCAGAAGATGCTACTACATGGTACTTACTTGGTAGCTCTTTTCCATCCAAGTCACCAAATGGGAGAATTTCTCCTAATCCTTTCTGAGTAGTCGGAGGTACAACATCCTCACCAAGCAGTTCTTCTCCAGTCTCCCCCAAGATAGTAGCTTGGGCAACTGTATTTAATCCACTGGGATGGACCTCCCCCTGATTAACAGACTGAGCAGCCATCTTTTTAGAGTGTGATAAAAGATATTCCAATTGGCATTTTTCAGTATTCACTCGATAACACTGATCCTGCCACATTTCAGTGTCCGTAAATCCTTGCCGCCATACCTCATCCTCTGCTTCTTCAAAACTCTGTTGCAGACATTGCATTTGTTCCCAGAGAGGTATGTGGGGACCTAAAGTGAGCATCCATTTTCTATAAACACTAAAGGCATTGACGGGATTCTCCTGATCTTTTAACAAACGTTTCAGGATATCCATGTGTGTGCTGTACAGGTAAGGTACACCCCGGATCTGGCATTCCACTATCAGCTCCTCCATACTCATTGTCTCTAGTGGATCTGTAGAATCTGCTAATGGGACAGATTCTATTAATACATTTGCAGGGGATTCATCAGGCATGTCCCTGTGCTGTAATAGTCCATTTACGTCTTGTTTGTACTGCTGATTATTGTTGTATCTGGATTCTCCCTTGGCCAGATTCTGCATAGTACAAATAACTTCATGTGTAAAATCATCCCATGCTGGTTCATCCTGAAAATTACAGGCACTTGCCTCCTCTTTCAACATTAGGAACACATCCAACAGGTTCTCCAATTTCTCCTGTAGACTGGCTCCTTCCCACATAATAATCTTTGGGCACTCCTCATCCCAATAATCCAAAATGTGCTGCATTGTGGTGGGGTGGTGCAACACATCCATATCCCCATCCTGCAGACACTCCCACAGTCCTTCATCCCAGTACACCTTTCTCCTGGTTGTACTGGACTGCTTCATCCCTTCCTTTGGGAACTTTTTCAACACTGGGCTGTGATCTGCTCTCTTGTTCCTAGAGCTCACACCCATTTTACTTCCAGGGATCACCTCACTGTGATTTCCTCTCTTTGAGACACGGTTCCATCTTCCGCTCTCCTCTGGCGGGGTGCGCTTCCCCTTATCAAATCGGCACTTAGACGGCATCTTCCCTCGCCTAAAGCCCACAACGCTTTTCGTGACACTTTCTACCTTAAAGCCTTTAGGAGTAAGTTCAGGATAATGTGGTAACTGGTTTCTAGTGCTAACTGCTTTGCAGAGCCCTGGAATGTATCACGATACAGTTCCCCTGCAGCTCTACCCAGATAGGACCTGGGACTGAGTGACCCCACTGCTTGCCACCAAAAATGTGAAGATACCGGGTTTATCTGGCCCAGTGCTACCCAGTACCTTCTAGGATTCGTATGGTCACTCAGGCAAAATGCAGTTATAAAAATACAACAGTATATTTATTGTTATACAAACAACACTAGAATATTATATACACACAGTAAATAAATGCCAGTCAGATTTACCACATCATCTGTCCCTTACCCCAATAACTTAAGGAGATATAGTCACCTGCTGTCCAGACTTCATGACCCATGGATCCCTCTCAGCTGCATATATAGACTTGAGTTAGAAAACGACAATTCAAAACTCCATCTTGCACCTTCCTGAATGAAATCCAAGCATGACCACCCCTCCCCCCTGGAGTTGTTCCTTATATATCACAGGTCTAATTTCCACAGTCTTTCCCCTCCCTGGACAAACCCCTGCATCTATTCTACTTCCCCATTGGCCAGTGCAGGACTAGGGGGTTTGGACAGGGCAGTGGAGATGAGATGTCCTTTCACAGAAGCCCCCTGCTGGGATGCAGACAGAACGTCTGGACTAGTCCTAAGGAGAACAATTGATGCTTAATTGGCTTCCCCTACTTCCAAGGATAAGGTAGCAGTGAGCCCCTCCTAAAATTAACCCCTTACACTACTTTGTGATGTCACAGGGTCCCCAGCTGTTCCATGCTTCCTGTAGAGGAAGGAGGGGGGAGAATGAATGCAGCTCAAGCCCTCTCACCTGTATCCTAGACACCACCTGATCTTTACCCATAACCCTCCTGGCTTCAGTTTAAGGACAATGAATAACATTACTTCAAGTCATCAATATATAATACAAAATATACATATTTAAATTGAATTACAATGTCCCCTTAACCACATGTAATTGGACAATGCAGTTGTAGTCTGATGGGCTGGGGAAACAAAAGAAGGGCTATACAAAGTATTTGCTATAATTCACATATCATACTCGTTTTGTCACACCAATCATAGTTGTAGAACATTCACAGGACTAGACAAACCTGTAACCAATCATAGCATTAGGACATTTAAAGGGCTTAACCTTCCTGTAACCAATCAGAGCATTAGGACATTTAAAGGGCTTAACCTTCCTGTAACCAATCGGAGCATTAGGACATTTAAAGGGCTTAACCTTCCTGTAACCAATCAGAGCATTAGGACATTTAAAGGGCTTAACCTTCCTGTAACCAATCAGAGCATTAGGACATTTAAAGGGCTTAACCTTCCCGTAACCAATCGGAGCATTGGGCAGTAAACACTGTGAATGTGTAAGTATGAGCACAGATTGCTTATAATAAAATCACAATAGTTCGTATTTGTCTTCCAGGAGCTCAGTCTATTTAGTAAAACGTACAGAATGTACCCATCACCTACACAGCGGAGGCAGCCATTTTACAGACTGAAACAATAGTCATGAGAATGCAGCCTAACGATTCACTAGGAAGTAGTGACACAGTGGAGGCAGCCATTTGGGCGGAGCTAATATTCCTAGTCTGCGCAATGCCTGCATCCACTGCATGTAGGTGACAGGTGAGCTCTTACAGCAGCAGGTTGTCAGCAATCAGTAACATAACAGTGTGTACAGCACAGGTTACATTACTAGCCCTCATTTCTGTGTCTCCCCAGGAATCTGACGTTCGGACAGGATGGGACCCTCCTGGAGACTCCTGACCGCTCTCAAACTACTGTGCCTTGGAGCCGAGGAATTGTATGTGTTTGTTCCTTCTGGGAATCTTTATTTCTGAATATAATACAATGATTTATTTGTAGGTTTGGTGGTAAAGTTGTATTTGTCCAACTGTAAGACCCACGATAGCTTACATATACTGTACATAGACACTTCCTTAGGGTGGTGCCTTGTACTGAGGCCCATGTGTTTTATCTATAGCAGCAGAAAAAGAATAGGATTACTCCAGGCACTTCCTGATATAAAACTACCTTTATATTGTATCACAGTGTACATCCCCAATCCCTTATTTTAAAGGTTAGTGTGTGCTCCAAAATCCGTGGCTCCCTGGCTGTCATTAATGCACACGGGTCAACAGAAGCTTGTGGGGCTACACACCATACAGACGGCTACAGGTGAATCCTGTGTGATCATTTGATCTTCATTTCAACACAGACAGGTAAACAGAACAAGAGAAACGCGTGTGGGGAGGCTCCTCCTTGTTAAGGTGTATACTAGATGAGGCTCCTCCTCCCTTGTAAAGGTATATACTAAACAAGACTCCTCCTCCCTTGTTAAGGTGTATACTAGATGAGGCTCCTCCTCCTCCTCCCTTGTTAAGGTGTATACTAGATGAGGCTCCTCCTCCTCCTCTCTTGTTAAGGTGTATACTAGATGAGGCTCCTCCTCCCTTGTAAAGGTGTATACTAGACAAGACTCCTCCTCTCTTGTTAAGGTGTAGACTAGACGAGGTTCCTCCTCCTCTCTTGTTAAGGAGTATACTAGGCGAGGCTCCTCCTCCTCCCTTGTTAAGGTGTCGACTAGGCGAGGCTCCTCCTCCTCTCTTGTTAAGATGTGGACTAGACGAGGCTCCTCCTCCTCCCTTGTTAAGGTGTGCACTAGACGAGGCTCATCCTCCTCCCTTGTTAAGGTGTGCACTAGACGAGGCTCCTCCTCCTCCCTTGTTAAGGTGTGGACTAGACGAGGCTCCTCCTCCTCCTCCTCTCTTGTTAAGGTGTATACTAGGCGAGGCTCTTCCTCCTCCTCTCTTGTTAAGGTGTATACTTGGCGAGGCTCCTCCTCCTCCCTTGTTGAGGTGTATACTAGGCGAGGCTCCTCCTCCTCCCTTGTTGAGGTGTATACTAGGCGAGGCTCCTCCTCCCTTGTTAAGGTGTATACTAGGCGAGGCTCCTCCTCCTCCCTTGTTGAGGTGTATACTAGGCGAGGCTCCTCCTCCCTTGTTAAGGTGTATACTAGGCGAGGCTCCTCCTCCTCCCTTGTTGAGGTGTATACTAGGCGGGGCTCCTCCTCCCTTGTTGAGGTGTATAATAGGCAAGGCTCCTCCTCCCTTGTTGAGGTGTATACTAGGCGAGGCTCCTCCTCCCCCCTTGTTAAGGTGTATACTAGGCGAGGCTCCTCCTCCTCCCTTGTTGAGGTGTATACTAGGCGGGGCTCCTCCTCCCTTGTTGAGGTGTATAATAGGCAAGGCTCCTCCTCCCTTGTTGAGGTGTATACTAGGCGAGGCTCCTCCTCCTCCCTTGTTGAGGTGTATACTAGGCGAGGCTCCTTCTCCTCCCTTGTTGAGGTGTATACTAGGCGAGGCTCCTTTTCTCCCTTGTTAAGGTGTATACTAGGCGAGGCTCCTCCTCCCTTGTTAAGGTGTATAATAGGCGAGGCTCCTCCTCCTCCCTTGTTGAGGTGTATACTAGGCGAGGCTCCTCCTCCTCCCTTGTTGAGGTGTATACTAGGCGAGGCTCCTCCTCCCTTGTTAAGGTGTATACTAGGCGAGGCTCCTCCTCCTCCCTTGTTGAGGTGTATACTAGGCGGGGCTCCTCCTCCCTTGTTGAGGTGTATAATAGGCAAGGCTCCTCCTCCCTTGTTGAGGTGTATACTAGGCGAGGCTCCTTCTCCTCCCTTGTTGAGGTGTATACTAGGCGAGGCTCCTTTTCTCCCTTGTTAAGGTGTATACTAGGCGAGGCTCCTCCTCCCTTGTTAAGGTGTATAATAGGCGAGGCTCCTCCTCCTCCCTTGTTGAGGTGTATACTAGGCGGGGCTCCTCCTCCTCCCTTGTTGAGGTGTATAATAGGCGAGGCTCCTCCTCCTCCCTTGTTGAGGTGTATACTAGGCGAGGCTCCTTCTCCTCCCTTGTTGAGGTGTATACTAGGCGAGGCTCCTTCTCCTCCCTTGTTGAGGTGTATACTAGGCGAGGCTCCTTTTCTCCCTTGTTAAGGTGTATACTAGGCGAGGCTCCTCCTCCCTTGTTAAGGTGTATAATAGGCGAGGCTCCTCCTCCTCCCTTGTTGAGGTGTATACTAGGCGGGGCTCCTCCTCCTCCCTTGTTGAGGTGTATAATAGGCGAGGCTCCTCCTCCTCCCTTGTTGAGGTGTATACTAGGCGAGGCTCCTTCTCCTCCCTTGTTGAGGTGTATACTAGGCGAGGCTCCTTCTCCTCCCTTGTTAAGGTGTATACTAGGCGAGGCTCCTCCTCCCTTGTTAAGGTGTATACTAGGCGAGGCTCCTCCTCCTCCCTTGTTGAGGTGTATACTAGGCGAGGCTCCTCCTCCTCTTTTGTTAAGGAGTATACTAGGCGAGGCTCCTCCTCCTCCCTTGTTAAGGTGTCGACTAGACGAGGCTCCTCCTCCTCCCTTGTTAAGGTGTGCACTAGACGAGGCTCCTCCTCCTCCCTTGTTAAGGTGTGCACTAGACGAGGCTCCTCCTCCTCCCTTGTTAAGGTGTGGACTAGACGAGGCTCCTCCTCCTCCTCTCTTGTTAAGGTGTATACTAGGCGAGGCTCTTCCTCCTCCTCTCTTGTTAAGGTGTATACTTGGCGAGGCTCCTCCTCCTCCCTTGTTGAGGTGTATACTAGGCGAGGCTCCTCCTCCCTTGTTAAGGTGTATACTAGGCGAGGCTCCTCCTCCTCCCTTGTTGAGGTGTATACTAGGCGAGGCTCCTCCTCCCTTGTTAAGGTGTATACTAGGCGAGGCTCCTCCTCCTCCCTTGTTGAGGTGTATACTAGGCGAGGCTCCTCCTCCTCCCTTGTTGAGGTGTATACTAGGCGGGGCTCCTCCTCCTTCCTTGTTGAGGTGTATAATAGGCGAGGCTCCTCCTCCTCCCTTGTTGAGGTGTATACTAGGCGAGGCTCCTTCTCCTCCCTTGTTGAGGTGTATACTAGGCGAGGCTCCTTCTCCTCCCTTGTTAAGGTGTATACTAGGCGAGGCTCCTCCTCCCTTGTTAAGGTGTATACTAGGCGAGGCTCCTCCTCCCTTGTTAAGGTGTATACTAGGCGAGGCTCCTCCTCCCTTGTTAAGGTGTATACTAGGCGAGGCTCCTCCTCCTCCCTTGTTGAGGTGTATACTAGGCGAGGCTCCTCCTCCTCCCTTGTTGAGGTGTATACTAGGCGAGGCTCCTCCTCCTCCCTTGTTGAGGTGTGGACTAGACGAGGCTCCTCCCTTGTTAAGGTGTGGACTAGACGAGGCTCCTCCTCCCTTGTTGAGGTGTATACTAGGCGAGGCTCCTTCTCCTCCCTTGTTAAGGTGTATACTAGGCGAGGCTCCTCCCTTGTTAAGGTGTATACTAGGCGAGGCTCCTCCTCCCTTGTTAAGGTGTATACTAGGCGAGGCTCCTCCTCCTCCCTTGTTGAGGTGTATACTAGGCGAGGCTCCTCCTCCTCCCTTGTTGAGGTGTATACTAGGCGAGGCTCCTCCTCCTCCCTTGTTGAGGTGTGGACTAGGCGAGGCTCCTCCCTTGTTAGGTGTGGACTAGACGAGGCTCCTCCTCCTCCCTTGTTAAGGTGTATACTAGGCGAGGCTCCTCCTCCTCCCTTGTTGAGGTGTATACCAGGCGAGGCTCCTCCTTCTCCCTTGTTAAGGTGTATACTAGGCGAGGCTCCTCCTCCTCCCTTGTTGAGGTGTATACTAGGCGAGGCTCCTCCTCCTCCCTTGTTGAGGTGTGGACTAGGCGAGGCTCCTCCTCCTCCCTTGTTGAGGTGTGGACTAGGCGAGGCTCCTCCCTTGTTAGGTGTGGACTAGACGAGGCTCCTCCTCCTCCCTTGTTAAGGTGTATACTAGGCGAGGCTCCTCCTCCTCCCTTGTTGAGGTGTATACCAGGCGAGGCTCCTCCTTCTCCCTTGTTAAGGTGTGGACTAGGCGAGGCTCCTCCTCCCTTGTTAAGGTGTATACTAGGCGAGGCTCCTCCTCCTCCCTTGTTGAGGTGTATACTAGGCGAGGCTCCTCCTCCTCCCTTGTTGAGGTGTATACTAGGCGAGGCTCCTCCTCCTCCCTTGTTGAGGTGTGGACTAGGCGAGGCTCCTCCCTTGTTAGGTGTGGACTAGACGAGGCTCCTCCTCCTCCCTTGTTAAGGTGTATACTAGGCGAGGCTCCTCCTCCTCCCTTGTTGAGGTGTATACCAGGCGAGGCTCCTCCTTCTCCCTTGTTAAGGTGTATACTAGGCGAGGCTCCTCCTCCTCCCTTGTTGAGGTGTATACTAGGCGAGGCTCCTCCTCCTCCCTTGTTGAGGTGTGGACTAGGCGAGGCTCCTCCTCCTCCCTTGTTGAGGTGTGGACTAGGCGAGGCTCCTCCCTTGTTAGGTGTGGACTAGACGAGGCTCCTCCTCCTCCCTTGTTAAGGTGTATACTAGGCGAGGCTCCTCCTCCTCCCTTGTTGAGGTGTATACCAGGCGAGGCTCCTCCTTCTCCCTTGTTAAGGTGTGGACTAGGCGAGGCTCCTCCTCCTCCCTTGTTAAGGTGTGGACTAGGCGAGGCTCCTCCTCCTCCCTTGTTAAGGTGTGGACTAGGCGAGGCTCCTCCTCCTCCCTTGTTAAGGTGTGGACTAGGCGAGGCTCCTCCTCCTCCCTTGTTAAGGTGTGGACTAGGTGAGGCTCCTCCTCCCTTGTTAAGGTGTATACTAGGCAAGGCTCCTCCTCCTCCCTTGTTAAGGTGTATACTAGGCGAGGCTCCTCCTCACTTGTTAAGGTGTATACTAGGCGAGGCTCCTCCTCCTCACTTGTTAAGGTGTATACTAGGCGAGGCTCCTCCTCACTTGTTAAGGTGTATACTAGACGAGGCTCCTCCTCCTCACTTGTTAAGGTGTATACTAGGCGAGGCTCCTCCTCCTCACTTGTTAAGGTGTATACTAGGCGAGGCTCCTCCTCACTTGTTAAGGTGTATACTAGGCGAGGCTCCTCCTCCTCACTTGTTAAGGTGTATACTAGGCGAGGCTCCTCCTCCCTTGTTAAGGTGTATACTAGGCGAGGCTCCTCCTCCCTTGTTAAGGTGTATACTAGGCGAGGTTCCTCCTCCCTTGTTAAGGTGTATACTAGGCGAGGTTCCTCCTCCTCCTCCCTTGTTAAGGTGTATACTAGGCGAGGTTCCTCCTCCTCCTCCCTTGTTAAGGGGTATACTAGGCGAGGCTCCTCCTCCTCCCTTGTTAAGGTGTATACTAGGCGAGGCTCCTCCTCCTCCCTTGTTAAGGTGTATACTAGGCGAGGCTCCTCCTCCTCCCTTGTTAAGGTGTATACTAGGCGAGGCTCCTCCCTTGTTAAGGTGTATACTAGGCGAGGCTCCTCCCTTGTTAAGGTGTATACTAGGCGAGGCTCCTCCCTTGTTAAGGTGTATACTAGGCGAGGCTCCTCCCTTGTTAAGGTGTATACTAGGCGAGGCTCCTCCTCCTCCCTTGTTAAGGTGTATACTAGGCGAGGCTCCTCCTCCCTTGTTAAGGTGTATACTAGGCGAGGTTCCTCCTCCCTTGTTAAGGTGTATACTAGGCGAGGTTCCTCCTCCCTTGTTAAGGTGTATACTAGGCGAGGCTCCTCCTCCTCCTCCCTTGTTAAGGTGTATACTAGGCGAGGCTCCTCCTCCTCCCTTGTTAAGGTGTATACTAGGCGAGGCTCCTCCTCCTCCCTTGTTGAGGTGTATACTAGGCGAGGCTCCTCCTCCTCCCTTGTTGAGGTGTATACTAGGCGAGGCTCCTCCTCCTCCCTTGTTGAGGTGTATACTAGGCGAGGCTCCTCCTCCTCCCTTGTTGAGGTGTGGACTAGACGAGGCTCCTCCTCCTCCCTTGTTGAGGTGTATACTAGGCGAGGCTCCTCCTCCTCCCTTGTTAAGGTGTATACTAGACGAGGCTCCTTCTCCTCCCTTGTTAAGGTGTATACTAGACGAGGCTCCTCCTCCCTTGTTAAGGTGTATACTAGGCGAGGCTCCTCCTCCCTTGTTAAGGTGTATACTAGGCGAGGCTCCTCCTCCTCCCTTGTTGAGGTGTATACTAGGCGAGGCTCCTCCTCCTCCCTTGTTGAGGTGTATACTAGGCGAGGCTCCTCCTCCTCCCTTGTTGAGGTGTATACTAGGCGAGGCTCCTCCTCCTCCCTTGTTGAGGTGTGGACTAGGCGAGGCTCCTCCCTTGTTAGGTGTGGACTAGACGAGGCTCCTCCTCCTCCCTTGTTAAGGTGTATACTAGGCGAGGCTCCTCCTCCTCCCTTGTTGAGGTGTATACCAGGCGAGGCTCCTCCTCCTCCCTTGTTGAGGTGTATACCAGGCGAGGCTCCTCCTTCTCCCTTGTTAAGGTGTGGACTAGGCGAGGCTCCTCCTCCTCCCTTGTTAAGGTGTGGACTAGGCGAGGCTCCTCCTCCTCCCTTGTTAAGGTGTGGACTAGGCGAGGCTCCTCCTCCTCCCTTGTTAAGGTGTGGACTAGGCGAGGCTCCTCCTCCTCCCTTGTTAAGGTGTATACTAGGCGAGGCTCCTCCTCCTCACTTGTTAAGGTGTATACTAGGCGAGGCTCCTCCTCCTCACTTGTTAAGGTGTATACTAGGCGAGGCTCCTCCTCCTCACTTGTTAAGGTGTATACTAGACGAGGCTCCTCCTCCTCACTTGTTAAGGTGTATACTAGACGAGGCTCCTCCTCCTCACTTGTTAAGGTGTATACTAGGCGAGGCTCCTCCTCCTCACTTGTTAAGGTGTATACTAGGCGAGGCTCCTCCTCCCTTGTTAAGGTGTATACTAGGCGAGGTTCCTCCTCCCTTGTTAAGGTGTATACTAGGCGAGGTTCCTCCTCCCTTGTTAAGGTGTATACTAGGCGAGGTTCCTCCTCCTCCTCCCTTGTTAAGGTGTATACTAGGCGAGTCTCCTCCTCCTCCTCCCTTGTTAAGGTGTATACTAGGCGAGGCTCCTCCTCCTCCCTTGTTAAGGTGTATACTAGGCGAGGCTCCTCCTCCTCCCTTGTTAAGGTGTATACTAGGCGAGGCTCCTCCCTTGTTAAGGTGTATACTAGGCGAGGCTCCTCCCTTGTTAAGGTGTATACTAGGCGAGGCTCCTCCCTTGTTAAGGTGTATACTAGGCGAGGCTCCTCCTCCTCCCTTGTTAAGGTGTATACTAGGCGAGGCTCCTCCTCCCTTGTTAAGGTGTATACTAGGCGAGGTTCCTCCTCCCTTGTTAAGGTGTATACTAGGCGAGGTTCCTCCTCCCTTGTTAAGGTGTATATTAGGCGAGGCTCCTCCTCCCTTGTTAAGGTGTATACTAGGCGAGGTTCCTCCTCCCTTGTTAAGGTGTATACTAGGCGAGGTTCCTCCTCCCTTGTTAAGGTGTATATTAGGCGAGGCTCCTCCTCCTCCCTTGTTAAGGTGTATACTAGGCGAGGCTCCTCCTCCTCCCTTGTTAAGGTGTATACTAGGCGAGGCTCCTCCTCCTCCCTTAAGGTGTATACTAGGCGAGGCTCCTCCTCCCTTGTTAAGGTGTATACTAGGCGAGGCTCCTCCTCCTCCCTTGTTAAGGTGTATACTAGGCGAGGCTCCTCCTCCCTTGTTAAGGTGTATACTAGGCGAGGTTCCTCCTCCCTTGTTAAGGTGTATACTAGGCGAGGTTCCTCCTCCCTTGTAAAGGTGTATACTAGGCGAGGCTCCTCCTCCTCCTCCCTTGTTAAGGTGTATACTAGGCGAGGCTCCTCCTCCTCCCTTGTTAAGGTGTATACTAGGCGAGGCTCCTCCTCCTCCCTTAAGGTGTATACTAGGCGAGGCTCCTCCTCCCTTGTTAAGGTGTATACCAGCTTATACACTCCTCTGTGTACCTGTTGGTGATTAAATAAAGTGGATCAAATGACCACGTAGAACCACAACTGTGGCCATCTGTATGGTGTGTATCTGTGTATCCGGAAACATTTCTTTATTGTTTTGAGAGGAAAGTACCCGCAGCCGTAACCAGAGCTAGGAGGCATGATTAATCCATGTTATATTATTATTTATTACTAATAATTAAGAGTATTTTAGGTTGTATAACTACACTAATAGCACTGACGGCTGTGTATACATGGTAGAACATGTGTTTACAATCAGGAGCAACTGTGGAAACGTCCATCCTGATGTATTTCATGGGGGGAAGATGAAGGAAAAAAAAGGTATTTTTATAAAGGATTATATTATTAATAGGAGTTAATGTATTTAATATTATATTCTGTTCTGATGAGACCATGCATTGTACGTACCCTGCAGTGTGCTGTGTCTATGCATACGGCAATTGGTGTATAGATAGAGCGTATTTATACCACTATTCAGCCAGAAACGTTTCTTGAGACCCTCTTGAATACTAGCGTACCTGCGCGCAATTTCCGTCCAGTTACAACAAAAAACGCAAATTGCGTTCACTTTAAGTTCCTTGATGAATCAGGTCCACAGTGTTTGATGCTTCAAGCTGGGTGTGTGGTAGGAGTACATAATTTGTGGGTTGGAAACACAATAAAATCCCAACTACCATTCATAGGGGGTCTATGTGATCATATCTTGCAAATATACTGAATTTATGGCTTCTATAACTTTTAAATAAAAAACAAGGACACGCATGGGACTGGATGTTGGCTCAGACCATAAATTTCACTCCGTACTTCCTTTCAGGTCCCAAATAAGGTAGAGTTCTTCTAGGAACCTGTACCCGTCGTTCCTGTTAATTTGGGCTCATCGGGTGTTCTAAACTATTAGTGAGAAAAAAAGGGGGAAAAGCAGAGTACAACAGAGCTATAACTGCACACTAACTCTACTATTGTTTTAGCAATATACATATTTCAATACAAATAACTTATTTTATATACTGCAATACTAATAACTTTGCAGCCAATACAGTATAGAATATTATATTTACAGTATAAGACTGTAAATATAAGTGAACAGATTGATACATGAAAAAAAACCTTGGGCCCCAAATAGGATTCCTGGGGGTAAATGGCTCAAGCTGAGAGTTTTCCGGCGGGTTTGAAAAGTGGAGATGTTGCCGATAGCAACCAATCAGATTCTAGCTGTCACTTTGTAGAATGTGCTAAATAAATGATAACTAGAATCTGATTGGTTTTTCAAACCCGCCGGAAAAATCCCACATTGATACATGAGAATGACAGGTCCATTTTCCTATATAACCCTGTTTGTTATCTGGTTTTCTTGTTTATAGTCATCCTACTCTAGGATAAAGACAATTATTGTCATTATTGAGCCATATAAACATATGTGTTTCTCATTAAACAGCTGTACTGCAGGACGGTATTATCCGTCATGGAACCTGTTTTGTCAGTGGACGTGAATAAAACAGAAATGCATACAATATATTTTTCCTATTTCTTTGCAGTCTACTTGATACAAATCTAATCCACCAATGTTTTGATTTTAGCAAATACTGGAAAAAAGTCCTTCTGGGAAGTTTTGTTTCCGAGTCCAATGAACGAAACTGCTTGGAAGTGGTGAGAAAGATTTGCCTTCAGTTACTAGAACAGACCTCCCAGGCCCTACGGGAGGTGAGTCAGGGGAATGTCGAAATATAGCTTAAAATAAAACTATTTGGAAAGTTGCTGCCCTAAGTGTTAACCATGTGCTTTACTGCTATTTAAGCTGATTTTTTATTTATTTTTTTGTATGGGGAGATCTAACTTTATAGATCTAGACAATAAACGCCTCGCTCAGTGCAGTTGGGAGCAGCCATTTTTCTTTTCCCGACAGGAAGTGATGTCAGAGGAAGGGAAGGATAGTTAGGATACTCCAGACGTGACGGCTGTCTCTAGTGATGTCATTTCAGGCAAACGCCAACAATTCTGACTGTAATGAAAATAAGAATAGATACAGCCGTGGCCGAAAATATTGGCACCCTCTAAACATAAGTTGAAATTAACCGCAGTATTTTTAATTAATAATAATTCTCTCTCTGTTGTTATACAGAACCGTTTTTAAATCTGAATTTGATACAGCATATGCTTTTAAATCGGAGCAGGAAAATAAATGGCATTGACAAAATGACTGGCACCCTAGACTTAATATATGGGAGCACAGCCTTTGTTAAAATATAACTGCAGTCAGGCACTTCCTATGGACATGGGTGAGATCCTGCTCCTCTCTGCTGACAGATCGGACAACTCGTCTTCTGCAAACTGCTCCAGTTCTCTCAGATTTAAAGATTCCGTTTCCCCACTGTTGATATCAGATCTCTTCACAAGTGGGATTTAGATCTGGACTCATCGCTGGCCACTTCAGGACAGTCCATCGTCTTGTCTTGAACCATTCCTGAGGTTTTTTGTGTTTGGGGTATTTGTCCTGCTGGAAGACCCATCATCTGGCACCCATCTTTCTGACACTAGGTTCAATAATGCCCTCCAAAATGCCCTTATAATCTCCAGATTTCATGTTGCCATGGCACCCAGTTCCACCCCAAAACAACACTGAACCTCCTTGTTTGACTGTAGGCAAGATGGTCTTTTCACTTTGCTTTCTGAAGACGTTTGGATGGTGCTTTATTGAAAAGCTCTCATTTGATCTCATCTGTCCACAGGACAAGATATTGGCTTGTTCAGGTGTGTTTGGCCAACCTCTCGCCCGGGCTATTGTACAGCTCTCTCTCAGCAGTGAGGCCAACCTGGGCTTTCTGCAATATAACCCTGTTTCATTGAGTTGTCAAACCTTGTGTCTGAAGTTCTGCTTGAACCCATTTGGCAAGTGATCGAGGTGCTTTCTCCACCATTTGAACAATCCTGCTCTGCAATCTTCCATCAAGTCTTCTCTTATGGTTACGTCAAGGGAGGTCTGCTTTGCCCTGGACCATAAACTTCTTAATAACATTACGTACAGTGGAAACAGGAACATCAAGGTCTCTGGAGATTGATTTGCGGCCTTGAGATGGTCCATGATTGGCCACAACCTTCTGTCTGACCTCCTCAGACAATTCTCAGTCTTCTTATTTTCTTCATGCTCATTGCAGTACACACAGCCACACAAACGGGAGAACGAGTCTCTATGAAAACTCGTTTAATGAGTGATTTTTATATTGCAGGCACCTGTTACTCGCCAGAGGTGAGCTCAGTTTCCAAAGTGAAGGAGAATCCTCTGCTTGAAATCTAACTATTTCTAACTACTTCTAAAAAGTGGAATAAGCTAAGACTTTTAACTGTTTCTTTTTTTGTGTCTTTTATTCCACTGCAAACCATAGAATTGCATATCTGGATATCAAATTAATTTTACCAATTTTCTGGAAGGAATGGTGCATTATTCAAAAATTAACAAACGGCAAGGGTGCCAATATTTTTGGCCACGACTGTCTATGTGTTCTGTGTGTTCTTTTTTTAAATGTACCGGACGGCTCTATGCCCAGAGCTTTTTATATTTTCTCTATCCTTGGCAGAGCCTCACTTCTACTATTTCACCCCTATCCCTGTTTTTAAAGTGAAGTTAGGCTATAAAAAAAATATAATAGATATTTTGTAGAGGAGGATTTAGTGTATTGCTGCTGCTGTGTGTCTGGGCTGTATTATTTGACAGTTTCTTGAATGGTTGTACAATTGAATGCTGAAGTTGACCAATGTACACTGCCATATTTCTGGGAAAGTCATTCCTTTTATCAATCAATAAACTGTTCTGTTAGCAGAGTTTTATTATATAGCGGACTTCTTAACTTTTAGACGGTTGTGTATATGTATGTATATGTGTGTATATATGTATATATATATATATATATATATATATATATATCTTAAAAATAAGCCATGAAGAGCAGAACATCAATCATAGCACTTTGTGAATTTGGCCTCTGTCATTCTTCTACCAAACCATTGTCATTTACATTCTAGCCTGGCTGCTCCTCTTCTGGAGGAATGAATGTGATAGTGTGTATTGGTTGGTAATCAGCAAGTCGGTATTGATTCATAGTTTCAGCTTGTGTAACTGCATGTGGTTTTCAGCACAAAGTATAGTGCCCTACATGTAGGCTTATTGAATATGAAATGTTATTGTGCTAATTAACAATTTGTAAATGGTTAATGCAGAGTGTTGTCCTTTCAGATCTCCGTTTTGAAGAGTCTGAAGATGAGTGACCCACACCTTGGTTAGTGGAAGCTCTGAGATTAGAAGAGATGAAGCTTCTGCAACGTTCAGCCAACATTCTATAGAATGGATACAATGTAACACTGTGAACGTGTCATCGGATTCTAATTTATTGCTGCCTTATCTGCCACTAAAATAGCTGCTTGACGGTAACTGGTTCAATATAATCATCATCATTTATTTATATAGCGCCACCAGTTCCACAGCGCTGTACAGAGTTTATTTGTCAGCAGCCAATTAACCTACCTAGATGGTATGTAATTTTGTTATTGTTTTTTTTTTATCTTAAGCATTGTGGATTTATTTTCCATATTAAATTACACTTAAGTTCATGTTTCTGTGTTCTTCAGAATTCACGTGTTAAACTTAAGCTGGGTACACACTTTACCAATGACTGGAAGTGCCGCTTTGGTGCGATAAAACATGATTGTGTCAGAGTACACACTGATGCAATATCTGACCAAACGGTCATTTAATTGTATGATCTGCACAATTACATGAAACTACTGTAGGGTGTACCCAGTATTATCTTGGTATTACAACACTACATAGTTGGAACAGAGGAGATCATTTGGTTTAGGATAACTATGATGACAGTAAATTGTGATAGATTAGTTTTAAACAGAGAACCAAAAGCTTCCAGAGTGTCAGCTCTTGGAGGCAGTATAATTGGTAAGGCAACGTTAGTGTGTGGAACAGACAGGGAGAGATTTAATCATTTTTAAACAGACCAGGTGGTTGTTTTTGACTAACCCTTTGTTGCACAGACATCACACAGGCTCAGGTGAGTGCTGGATCGCAACAATATGGCTTTATTTTATTTTACAAATACAGTATCTGTACATTAAGTATTTCATTACTAAATAAAACCTCTGGTTTTCTTTCTAAAGACAGTTTGATCTTTATTAATGTAATAAACTATTACTATAACTTATGAGTTCATGCTCAGATAACAGCCCTGTGCAATAATGGACTGACACGAAAACTGTGTAAATCAAATACTGCATATATGTTTGCTAACCCGAGTGATAAACAACATTCCTGGTAAGATATTTAAATTCTAACAATGAATTAAACTACTTATCAATTGCACCCTTACAAAACTTTATATAAAAAGGAAGTAAAGGAATATACTCAATGAAAGAAGTGTAAAATAGACTAATGACACAGTAACAAAATACAGAGATCAGTGAAAACAGAAGAGAGGTTTGGAAAAGTGTAGGTGCTGCCCATAGCAAGATTCTCCTATCTGCTTTATTGTCAGATATTGTTGTTATAGTTGTCACACTTGTTTAAACTGCCTATCGATATATGATTACAGATAGGTGTCTCTTTCTTTGAATAAATATATTGTTGTAACTTGTTGCTGATATTAAGGGTGATAGGTGACCCCCTTGAAGGATAGAGGGCCGCCCCTGAAGTGTATGAGGCTGTCCATCTCTATACCTAGATTTTGAAAGCTTTAATAATTCGGTAGCAATGGCTACTCACCGAACCCACACATGAACCTTGAGGACGTTCTAGCGGCAACATAGGATCCCAAGTATAAAATCACATGAAAGACAGCTGTAGCAGCCAGGTTGCTGGGCGCAGTGAGGAGGGCAAATCCTGTGCCAAGTGTATTCACCAGTGACTACCTGTACTCCTATCTTTTTAAAGGGCATTTATATAGCTAATAAGTAAAGAGATAATAGGGGCTCATTTATAAAAACTCTTTGACTGATAACGGTGAAGAATCAGTGATATTACCAATAATGAAAAATGACCTCTAGAATCTGATCACCCAGTTTTTATAAATGGCCCCCTATTAACTGATTACACATATTATCTCTATAAAGGGCAGAATCCTTACTAAATAGATTGGTGTACACTTGTCTTACCAGTATTTTCCTGTTATATTGTACTGGTACAATACAGCACGGTGACTCAGTGGTTAGCACTTCTGCTTACAGCACTGGGGTCATGAGTTCAATTTCCGACCATCTGTGAGGAGTTTGTATGTTCTCCCCGTGTTTGCGTGGGTTTCCTCCGGGTGCTCCGGTTTCCTCCCACACTCCCAAAAACATACTGGTAGGATAATTGGCTGCTATCAAATTGACCCTAGTCTGTGTGTCTGTATGTATATGTATGTTAAGGAAATTTAGACCGTAAGCTCCAATGGGGCAGGGACTGATGTGAGTGAGTTCTCTGTACAGCGCTGCGGAATTAGTGGTGCTATATAAATAAATGATGATGATGGTACGTGTGGGAATGTTTGTGTTGTATAAATCATTTACAAACAATATCTAATACATGATATAACTATTGGACATGAAGCTTACTCATCCTAATACGGACAGAGGTAGTGAATTTAAAGCACTAAAACATACTACAATTATTTCCAAGCTGCTGCTATTCTGACATAGAGAGCCAATAAACCTACAAAATATACACCATAAATAACCAACGTTGATATCATAATGAATTATGGGGGAGGCCTTGTGTTACCTTTCCAAATTTTTTTTAGAGATGCCCAAGGTGACCTGAAACATCGTTTTCATGTCACAGTCAGGGGTACATTATACCAAGTTTCAATTTTAAATAAAACAAGTACCTTGTATGAGGTCAGACACAGGAATCCATTCCAAACACTTTCACATTGAGTCATGTGACATGTCCCATTATTTCTCTTATCATCATCATCATCATTCATTTAAATAGCGCCAGCAAATTACATAGCACTTTACAGTAATAAAACAATACTGGGTAATACAGACAGACCGAGGTAAGGACAGGAGGCCTTGTCTGCAAGCTTGCAATCTACTTTCTTACGGGAGTGACATTACTAATCCCCAAATATAAATTATATTATACTGGGCGTGACATCACTACTCTGCAAATATACATATATATTTTTAAGGATTGTTAGAATTTGTGTACATTATTGATTTCCCTACGTATTTCTTCTGCATTCTGTTTATTGTCCTCTAGATGCACTGTTGACTTTAGCATTCCCCCCCCCCCCCACACACACATTGTGAAACCTTTGAACTTCTGCAATTTATGAGGACCAGAGAGGAAATGGCTCACACATTATAAACTATGTAGCAGAGTTTAAAGTGTTTCCCATGATGTCAGTTTGAAAGTAAACTGTACTGAATATTCCCGTACTTCACAGAAGCCTTTGGCAGCAGTAAACCTTTCACTTGGCAGTAATCGGCAGCTGAGCTACTGTCTATTGAAAGGTGAGAGGTGAAGGGTAAGGTTACTCTTTCCAAGCAGAGTGTTAATATTATTATTAATAATAGTATTATCTTTAAATCCTTGGTGTAATCTCAAATGTACAGTGCAGTGTGACTCTGGGCAGAAAAAAGAGAGGTTCAATTAAAATTTAGCTTTTTACATTTGATCTGCTTTCTCCAATTTATATATTTTCTCCTTCGTATCTTCAAATTGACAATACGATGATTTGCTAATGTTTATAAAACATTCTGCTGTAAAACATAAGCATATATGAAAGTAGACTGTGGGATGCTTATGAACGATTCCTGATTTTGGACCAATACTTCTATTTTTTGGTGAATTGGCTCACATATTCTTTATTACTATCTCAAATCCACTCAATGAGACAGACAGGATGTGTGAGTACAGAGGGTGCCTGAATCTGACACTGAAGGATTCAGGCAAACTGGTTCTAATAGTAGCTTGCTTACCAGTTATTAGTCAATCCAGTTTACATTACTTCTAAAAGTATTCGCTATTGGGCAGACCAACTGTAATCTCTGGTTACTCCTAGAGTTCTCCCCTGATCAAATTAAAACTCTTTTACTTAAAGTAAAAGTAAACAAAATAAAATAGTAATGAAAAAACATCACCCCCTGTTTCTCACCTACATAACTTTCAGATATGTTACAGAGGTAATATATTTGTTATATCTCCACTTGGGACAAATAGGTAGATTTTGAGGTAAATTGGTGGGTTTTATGTGAACGTAATCTTTGGCAGAATCTTGAAAATTTGTTTGTTTTTTTTTCTTCCTATTTTTGCCTACGTTGCACTGTATATTACAAGTTAAAAAAATACCAAATGAAAGGATGTGGTTTGCTGGTGGTACAGAGGATCCCACTTCTAA
>NW_027447944.1:0-20344 GCF_038048845.1 Mixophyes fleayi | reverse complement strand
GCAGGAACGCTTAAAAAAACATCTATTATATAATGCATCAGTAAAATAACTTCAAAAACGGATATAAAAAATGTGAACTAAAAAGGTAGCAGTTAAACAGAATGCATATTTCTGCTACTAGTCTTTCAGTCTACCAATACTGTTGCCAAATTCTGATAAACAACCTAAGTTTATATTGCTGCTCCCTTTCTCTACAGACTCCAGATTAAAATTAAATATTCTGTCTATAAAAGGAAACCACCCCCTGTCCTCGTGACTTGCTACATTCCTTCCTCTTATTACATCTTGATCTTCGGAAGTATCTCACCTGCCATGTTCAAATTTTCCTCATCTTTAACCACTAGCCTTATTATCATCCCTTTTCAGGCATAAGTTGCAAAGCTGCCCTACCACCTACTAGACAAATGTTTAGCAAGCTTCTCCCTATCCTAGCCGGAGTCACTGAAGTGTGGGGAGGAAGTCCAGGGAAAAAAGAGTGGGTTGTTCTAGAGTGGAATAAAGGGCGAGACAGGGGTGGACAGTTTGTATCTAGTCCAAGCATGAGTCCCAGAGAGATAGGCAGAACCTGAGAGACGAAAGGGAGGAGGCCGCAGGTACTCCCCAGAGGGAAGCTAAAAAGTTGATCCCTATAGTCTGACGGGGAATAGAGGTGACTGCCACCTTGCTCATGTGGGACGACAAAAAGTAGAACTTGATATCCAGGAAGTCTCTGCCCCCATGGGCCCTGGGTTTCTTAAAGACAGTCAGAGATTCTAGGTGGTTTGCCACGCCAGATAGATTTCAAAAAGGAGGAATGCAGGTCTCAGAACATGGAATCTCGTATCCTCACCGTGATGGTCTGGAATAGATACAGAAGTTTAGGGATCAGGCTCATCTTAATGGTGATGATCCTCCCCAGCCACAAAATTATATAGCTCTGCTACAACCCGAGATCTTGTCCAAATCTTCTCAGGAGGCAGGAGAAATTTTCCTGATAAAGTCGGTTGTACGAGGTGGTGATGTAAACCCACATAGTTTTTTTCCCCTTTAAATAGCAAGGCAAGAAAGAGCCTTTTGAGAATCTACCTTATAACTATTTCTCTTGGCTTTCATCCTACAAATCCTCATCAAAATCTTTCTGGAGGGCAGACAACTATGGCTGACAGTCACATAAAACGAACACATAATTCTCAGCATTTCATGTGAAAACAGAGGGGGGCATTTACAGTGCAACCAAAGCAAAAAAGGGTGGCCCAAATCTAAACAGCTCACTACATTATATGCCATGTGACTGTGGTAGCTATGGAAGTCGCATGATACTGTAAGTGCTGCAAAATTATAAATCATTAATAGCCACCTGAATTAACAAACCAAGGAAAAATGATAATTGCAATTTTTTCTTAAAGCTTGCCACAATAATTTATGTTACAAAATAAAAAAAATAAAAAACACACACTACTTTTTTAATGGGATTGTCGTTTTAATTGCATATCATACAACTTACAGTCTAACAAATGAAGACCCATTGAAATTTTCCATAAATGTGTTAATATTCAAATGTGCAAATTGCACAATTCTATATACTGTCGAAGTCGTATAATTGGATGAACGAAAGTATATTGGTTAATATTGTTTTATCGGTCAGCTGCACTCTGTAACTTTCCAAATAATGTATTACGTGTTTTATTGCACCCTTGAAGGGCATACAAAAGGTTATCTCCAAGCTCCAGAAGTGTACGGTCTATAGTAAAAGAAGAAATCGTTTTGAGGATTAAGACTCTCTCTTATGATAACTTGTTTAGATCTACAAACAACGTGGTCATACCCCAAGGGGGACTTGCATTACATAACAATGAAACGTGGTTCTGACATCCTGCATATAACATCTTTAAGGTGATAGTTAATTATACTATCAAAGGGTGGAACTGTCGAAGTCGTATAATTGGATGAACGAAAGTATATTGCTTAATATTGTTTTATTGGTCGATTGCACTCAGTATGCCACGCTACACGTGGCATACGGCGATCGCAAGGTAAAATAAGCACGTACACACTCGCATTACAACATTTATTTATATAATTCATATTGGTTCCGTTACACTGTAATTTATGAGCAGATAGTATTTGGTTTATTATTAGTTTATATAATATGATTATATGTACACTTCAGTGATATTTAAGGTTCAAGTTATAGGAAAGGTGTCATGTCTAGTATCATATTAAACCCCTAATCATCAGCAGCTGTCCGGTGCATTCGGCGAAGAGATCGCACATTGCATACTTTAGTTATTGATGTTAGAGAATAAACCTTTGTATGATGCTGGCTATGAAATGCTAATGGACTAAGTTGTAACTGGAGCATTGGCGGGAAGAAAGGAGCAGATCCCCTGGAGAGATTACCCCCACCTTTGGATTCCTTAGATTGAACCAGCCTATGACCTGTTTACCCTGGACCCATCTGATGTCTGGACCTATAGAAGCAAGCCACGTCATCTCTATTGTTCACTCTGTAACACTGACTGTATATATAATCATAGCTGCACCCCCACTAGCCTCAGTCTACTCTGATCACAGTATTCAAGGGTGAATTACTGTCCACTGGTGCCTGTGGTTAGCGCAGCGGTATGTATTTATCTTTTGGTATTGGCTGTACTGTATTATATTATATTACAATCATGTATTGAACTGTTAAACTTTACATCTGCTAAAATAAATCACTTTGTGCTTCGGAAACACAATACAATCGATTGGGCAATGCTTATTTGAAAACGATAAAATTACTTTAATAATACACATTCATTTTAGCAAACTTACAAAAATGTCTTTGGGGGAAAAAAGCATTGCAAGGCATATTAGTGACAAGAAAGCTCAAAGTTAAACATACAGTGGAATATTAAAGAAAAAAAATGTAAGCCAAATAATTTGCTATCTTTTCTACTGCTTCTTCAACATCTATGGTTACATCTGCTATACAGGGTGACCCATTTCTAGCATGCAGCTTACACCATGTAGTGTGATAATTGCAAGTCTCTCAAAATAGTTTTGCTGTTATTTCACCAGTTTGTGTTCTCCTGCTATTCAAAGATCAGCTCAGCATGGTGTCAAACATTTAAAAATCAAGGTGAAGAAAAGAACAAGAAATAAATATTTTCCTGAAAAAAAGCTCTGAAAAGTGTTCAGTCAAAGCTTACAGTTTAATAAAGTAGACACACATTTGAAAAACAGACCTAGCTACGATGATCTTTTCATTTCCCAATAAACTCCTGGAGCTACTAAAAATGATCATTGAGTGTCTTTCTTGCACTTTGCAAGCTGAGCCACAAACCCTGACTTGCACTGAGAAGCCCAAACAACGGTGAAACAGTCTGTCTGCAAATGGCAGTAACGTCCAAGCCCTTACTGGCATAGCACTTGGTACACAATTTAATTCAAACAGAGGCTATACACATTTCATAAAAGATTGCTCTCGAACTCGAGATGCACAATAAACTCCCTAGCTCTTGTCTTTGTTTAAGAAGCACGACTTGGACTCACATTTACAAGCATTATGTAACCAAAAAGTGCTCCATGTTTTGTTAAGGTAGAGACGGGCAGAATGCACAGTGCTGCTACCATTAAGTAATTGATTATGACCACCTAGCCTACTATTTTAAGTTCCGGTGAACCATTACAGTGAACTATATTGCTGTAGGAAATATACCAAATAGCAACCAAGTTTTTTATTTTTTCTTCTAGTACCATTTATAAAGTAAAAGATGCCCTAAATCAAATAGAATTTTTTTGTCAGACAAGTCATTATGGGTAAATTTAGAAAACAAATGTACAGGATTCAATTACTATAAGGAAGTTCACTGGGACAAAAAAACAAGTCTAGCTAAACAAACAAAAATCATGACAACATTTCACTTACAAGGCAACAAGTGTCCCATCTGAACTGACTGTTCCTTTGAGAGTTATTTGGGGTTAATGGTCACTGTTATTTTCAATGAACACAATGGCACTCTCTGAAACTTTACTGGTTTTGTATTCAGCATAGAGACAGATATTATCTGAACACAGATATGAAATAGTGCTTCTAGACGCATATATCCGATTGAGAGATGGATCGATTAAGGTATAATAAATATAATAAGAGTTTGTATGGTAAAAATATTGAAGACTTCATCTATTTAATGTTCATATACGTTATTTTATTTAGTAAAATTATTTGTTTAAGTATTTACTGTTAGATGAGCCTAAAAACTTAATTAAATTATGATGTATTATCTAAATTAAGCACATCTACAGAGATTTGATCATTTTTGCTGGTAATTAGCACGGTGATAATTTTCTTTATTCTTTGTTGTGGTACATGATTTGTAGCCCTTTCTTTCATCACTGCAGCTTACTTGCAATTTTGTACACATATTCGCATCATTAGAACAGTTTAGTGTTACAATATTGCCCTTTACCTATTTAATAATAATAAAAAAAAACACATGGAAGGACGGACTAGATATGTGCCTTCTCAGCTGCCAGTCAGACTGAATCTTCTACATGATGCTCCTACAGCAAAGAAGCGAGGCACCTCATTTACAGCAATAAGATTCTGAACATGCCTTAAGGTTATGCAGCTGTCAATGTGAACATGAGGTGAAGAGAAAAAAAAAAAGAACATGTCAGTTTTTTTGGAAACCTGTAGAGACCCTGGGTAACCCTTCCCTACCAACAGCATAATTTAAAGGCAGCATACGTTTATTTTTTCATTAAGATGCTCCATGCCCTTCGAAGCCTGCAAAATTAGAAACTTTTTCCTGGGGATCCTCCATTTCTGGTGCTACATGTACAGCCTTTGATCGTATGACCACTCAGACCAATAAGAAACTGCAAAGCTTCCTATTCAACCTGCTGCTCATACCCATTTTAGAATGCCAAACAAACGTTTGCAGGTGCTATACTACAGAGAACAGAACACCACCAAGAAAAACTGTTTCAGCATTCAGTTTCTAGGACTCTTCTCTGAGGAAAGCAACAGCCCAATGGAAATGCAACGATTTGCCAAGAATGCTGCTTTAAGACATGTCCGCTTCAGTGGTCTCCCCAGAAAATTTTGCCAGCCGGCAAAAGTTGTATGTATTTTGCCCACCATAAACCATACAAATAGTGCATTATGAAGCTCATCCTTAAATAAATGTTTTTTTTTTTTAAGATGTAGTTATATAAATTGCAGACTGCCAAGTGCACGAGGGTCTTTGTTGTTCAAGGGCTAGCAGCCCCACAACACGTGAAGTGATTAAAGTATGAATAATTCTTTAGGTGGAGCACGCCATTATGGTAATTTTTCAGCAAGCATGATGAGGATGACATGCATGAGCATTGCTCAGATGTTGTAAAGTTTCCTAAACAGTCATAATTAAATGTTCTGAGACTATGCCTTTTGTTTATACCCAATTATCAGCTTATTTACTATAATCTATGGGAGCAACTGTAAAATTGCAAAATAAAAGAGAGATCAAGTAAAAACACACAGCTATGAATAGAACCATATGAGTTTTATGGAGTGATTGCCTTAAGGTGTAAGTAAATGCATCTTGTAGGATCCTTGGTCAAACCAACTAATCCAGTTTGAGGGAGGAGTGAATCTGCATTTTTTGTCACTCACTTGACAGAGAAAAATGGTAAACACAGATCAGACAAGTATGCAATATGTAAATAAAATTACTGATTACAAAAGAGAAATAAAAAATAAAGTTACATCTGTGTAAATATTACTGATTTATAAGGCACCACAGAATTCTGTAGTGCAGTTCAGAAATAAGAGAAATAGAGCAAAGCCCTTAAAATCGTAGAGGTACCAAATGCAAAATACAGAACATTCAAAAAGCATAAATGCAATACCAAGACAATTAACGTACAGAACAAAATATAAAGAGCATAGTACAGAATAGTACCAAGATGCACAGGGGAATGAGGTGGGGCAGGTGAGAGAAGGCTGTGGTCATGAGAGCTTACAATCCAACAGGGAAGATAAATTGATATGGTCCCTTTAAATTTCTGCGTGGCACTATAAAGGTTACACCACAGTGGGGAACAATTTTGAAAATACAACCAAATATCTGTTACAATATTACAGCTCCCTTTCTCTTCTTAGTTAACTGCTCAAATCCCCAAGAGAGGCTGCTAGCACGATGGGGCTAAATTTAGCAGTGTGATAGGAAAGCATGAATTTCATTTTCATGTAGCCACTTTCATGCTGCAAGGCACTTTGTATGTGAACAGATCCAACCACCTCCATCCCCCCAATCAAAATAAAATAATGAGCAGTACCATCATTTTGCTTGGCATAATTACTAATAAAGTAATCTTCTGCTTTGAACATTCCAAGCGGTCAAAAATATTTTCATTCCATGAACAGTGCAGCATGAACAGTAGAGCAGATCGAGTGGGAAAATGGGAAGAGCCAAGTCACAATCTTCTTGTATAAAAATATACAGTATAGCTTTATACAGTACCTGCATCATACAGAAGTTTGTGTACACACACACACACACACACTCACATACATATACACACATAATGAGCAAGGGCTATAAGCACCCCGTTCTCGCTACACTGACGCGGCAAAGTTTCCATTTCTGGGGACGCTTTTTTTTCTATTACCCTGGTATCCACAGCACAGGGGTGTCGGGAAATACCCTAGTGATTTTCAGACTGGAGCTGTAGTCTCTTGAAGAGGAATTTTACGGAACACCTCACCAATACCCCACATCCAGCTCCGCAAGGCCTGTATCTAACTTATATCGTCCACAAGGAGTGAGGGATATGTGATGGACCATTTATAACATTGAAATTCAGCCATAAATTATAAAACTTGAAGTACAAGAGCAGATATATAGGGTGTAAGCTTGTTTCGACTTTAAAAGTTCATTTTAGATCAACAACCTTTATGCTTTTTTATGCATTTATTAACGTGTTAAACAGTGCAAAAAAATATATATGGTACTGTACCCAATATTAGGTTCTAAAATTTTAACTCCGCATTTAAATTTTAAAACACAGCATGTCCTATTTCTCATACATTAATATGCCAGTACAATAGATTGTATTGCTAAAAATGTATTAAACACATCACATGTACTTAAAAATTAAAATGCAGTTTTGTGTATTGTGCCTAGAGACGCCATTGTCCCAACATACCGCCACAGTGGTGGTGTTCAAATACAAATTGAATTTGCTTTGAAAACTAAACAAAAAAAATAACTTGTCATTCATATTTTAAATTTTCAACTATATTATGACAAAGTCAATTTACATTAGTCCACCTCCCTCTTAATAAGCCTCTCCTCATGGGACAGACTCCTAAAACCCAGTGTCCTTTAAAAAAAACACAGGTTCCTTTGTTTTTAAGCAATTTGTTACTCTCCTGACCAATAGGTTGTGTAAGCCAGCAGATAGCAATAATCACCAGGAGCAAGGGCCTAGAGAAACACAGGATGCCCAGTCACGACTTTGTAAAGTACACATACGAACATGTTTTACAAGTTAAGAATATCATGTGCCACTGCCAAATATTTGCAGTTAAGTGGAAACTGACTGACTGCTACAGATTAAAAAGGGATCAACCTGATCATGTGGCAAACCTGTGGCAGACACTAAGGGAGGCAGCAACAAGCAGCAGCTGATAGCGGCAGACACAGGCTGCTGGGTTTTGGTACAGTGAAAGTTGCTGGTTTTGAGGTTGTACTCTTTAATGCTGCATCTATTCATGTTTTGTCACAAAGGTGATCTAATAAGACTATCAGATGCTTTCTCAACTAAAGCAGACTAAACACTTTTCAATATGTTCACACAGCATGAACATTCAGTAGATGAGCTGCATAAGCAGGTAACAAGGGGCACAATGTTTCCCACTACTTCAATGCCCAGCGCGATAAAAAGTCTGTCTAATCCAACCAGGTCTTTATCAGGTCAAATATGCTCATTTCAGATGAATCTACCAAATTGTGTGCGGGTACCATAATACCAATAGCTCTCTTGGAAAATATATAGGTGTAAAAAGTTGGTAACTATTTCAGTTGACCATGGTCAGGGATAATCTCAATATAAATACACTTGACAGCAGCATAATTCAAAGTTTCATTGCAGATACGAACAAGGAGCACCAGAGTGACACCTTTAACAAGAGCCAATTGAAATGCAGCATAGGTCCACCCACTCCCATTGCCTGAACTAGGCCATATACAGCCTCATATTTAGTGCTTAACTAGGCATGGGGAGTGACTATGCCAGAAATCGCTAACTATCACAGCCATCTACCCAACAGCCATTGACCATTATTTCTACTGGTAAACAAAGATCATTTGTAAAGATCAAGCAGCTAAAACAAAAATAAATGAAGACCTAAAAACTCAAACTGTAAAGAGTCCTGGCCATAGGCATAATGACACACACAAAAGAGGTGACCATTCACAAAATTTGGTCCAAAAATGGTGTGTTAAGACATTTGTATTGTGTTTTACAACAAAAAATGGATATCTACAGGTAACAAATACTTCAATTTAAAAAAAAAAACAAAACGTTTTAATGGAATTCTCAACATTTCTCAAGAGTTATAGCAGTTAAAACATTTTTTTTGCGTTTGAATTTCAGACTGTCTTTTTAAAATGGTCTACTAAGGGCCTATTTACTAAGGTGGTGCAGTCAGCAATAAAAACAGAAAACAGCAGCTTTATCCGTAAACTAGCCATTGCATAATTTTATGCAGGGTTCATCGCAGGAGAAATCATAGATGTCTCCTGCCATAACCTATTTGACGTTGCTTAATGTAGATCCACGTATCAATATGGGCACTGCGAAGTTATCCAATTTATTAACAATTGTTTTACCTGCCATTTTCAATGGGAGCCAGTTGAAGTCTCTCCAGCCACGCTTACCTGCACACAACACACCCTCAATTCAAATGCAGCATTGGGCTGCTGGTAAATAGTAAAAATATAGGATTTTGCTGGGGATCCCAGTGCAGTCCTGGCATGGTAAATCACAGTGGTGTTTCACTGTGCATCACTGCTATGTATATTGATTGTCAGAGTGGGGGGAAAAAAAAATATATATATATATTTTCTTAAATGATCAAGTAAACAAATAAACCAAGTAAAACCAATAATACAAAGTTCTTTTAAAATACTGTATCTTTAATATGTAAAATTTAAATGACTTGAGTGTGTCACCAATCATGGCATGGCACAGCAAACTACATACAAATCAGAACACAAACTGCAAAAGGAAAGAAACAGCAATTATGTTAAAAGTTACAATAGTTGGCAACTGCCTTGCCTGTTTGTAAATCTGAATGAGCCTACACATTAGGTTTAATGAATGCCTTAAAAAGTAGTACGTTTTGCAAATTTGTCAGTACCCAAGTGTTCTCAATTTTGACTGCCCCAACCCAAATGTGGAAAATATTCTTTCTACTGAAGCTGATGATGCTGCAGCTGTTAGCAATTGCTCTACTGCTACCATGATATTTACATTACCAGCTACAGTTTCTGAACCAATGTACATTTTCCACCAGTCTATTGGTGCCACTGTTGACACAACATTGTGGTCAAACAAGAGGTCATTAAACAGGGTTGCTTTTACAGTGATAAGCTACTTCTTTAAACTCTCCTTCCTCTCTGAACTTGAAACACTGGTGTGGTGTTAGTCAATCTCTCTGGATTCTGGATTTGTTTCTTTTCTGGACTGGTCTGTTGCCTATGCCTCTTTGTATCACAAGTCATAATTAAATTAGGTCAGCAAGCATTAGTCATAGATACAGACCTTTTATTAGTAGAGCAGCTAATGAAAAGGTCAAAGAACTATGGTCCATATTGCACAGTATGCCAATTACCATTAAAAGCTTGCTAAAACCCTGATTTTTTTTTTTTAATGGTGATTTAAACCAATGATATTTTGTAAAAAAAAACATCATGATTAAAATCAAGTTGATTTAAATCGCCACACCCTGTTGTCAAACTATCTTAATAACCTCTTAATCCTCTATATCCTGGGTTCCCAAAGTGTGCGCCACGGCTCCCAGGGGTGTCATGGTGCTGTCACAGGGGTGCCGTGACCAGGAACAAAAACAAAAAAATAAATAAACTTACCAATCCGGCGGCACCCAGGACCCAGCATCCTCCTCCCTTCTCACTGAATGTCGGGCGTGACGTCATTTAGTGAGAAGCGACAGAAGAGAGGAGGATGTTGAGTCCCGGGTGCCGCCGGATTGGTAAGAAGAGAGAAGAGAAGACAGAAGAGAGTGGATGAAGGAGGGCACAGTGTGTGTGTGTGTGAATGAAGGAGGGCACAGTGTGTGTGTGTGTGGATGAAGGAGGGCACAGTGTGTGTGTGTGTGGATGAAGGAGGGCACAGTGTGTGTGTGTGTGTGTGTGTGTGTGTATGAAGGAGGGCACAGTGTGTGTGTGTGTGTGTGTGGATGAAGGAGGGCACAGTGTGTGTGTGTGTGTGTGTGTGTGTGTATGAAGGAGGGCACAGTGTGTGTGTGTGTGTGTGTGGATGAAGGAGGGCACAGTGTGTGTGTGTGTGTGTGTGTGTGTGTGTGTGTGTGTGTGTGTGTGTGTGTGTGTGTGTGTGTATGAAGGAGGGCACAGTGTGTGTGTGTGTGTGTGTGTGTGTGTGTGTGTGTGTGTGTGTGTGTGTGGATGAAGGAGGGCACAGTGTGTGTGTGTGTGTGTGTGTGTGTGTGTGTATGAAGGAGGGCACAGTGTGTGTGTGTGTGTGTGTGTGTGGATGAAGGAGGGCACAGTGTGTGTGTGTGTGTGTGTGGATGAAGGAGGGCACAGTGTGTGTGTGTGTGTGTGTGTGTGTGTATGAAGGAGGGCACAGTGTGTGTGTGTGTGTGTGTATGAAGGAGGGCACAGTGTGTGTGTGTGTGTGTGTGTGTGTGTGTGTATGAAGGAGGGCACAGTGTGTGTGTGTGTGTGTGTGTGTGTGTGTGTGTGTGTGTGTGTGTGTGTATGAAGGAGGGCACAGTGTGTGTGTGTGTGGATGAAGGAGGGCACAGTGTGTGTGTGTGTGGATGAAGGAGGGCACAGTGTGTGTGTGTGTGGATGAAGGAGGGCACAGTGTGTGTGTGTGTGTGTGGATGAAGGAGGGCACAGTGTGTGTGTGTGTGTGTGTGGATGAAGGAGGGCACAGTGTGTGTGTGTGTGTGTGGATGAAGGAGGGCACAGTGTGTGTGTGTGTGTGGATGAAGGAGGGCACAGTGTGTGTGTGTGTGTGGATGAAGGAGGGCACAGTGTGTGTGTGTGTGTGTGTGGATGAAGGAGGGCACAGTGTGTGTGTGTGTGGATGAAGGAGGGCACAGTGTGTGTGTGTGTGTGTGTGTGTGTGTGTGTGTATGAAGGAGGGCACAGTGTGTGTGTGTGTGTGTGTGTGGATGAAGGAGGGCACAGTGTGTGTGTGTGTGTGTGGATGAAGGAGGGCACAGTGTGTGTGTGTGTGTGTGTGTGTGTGTGTGGATGAAGGAGGGCACAGTGTGTGTGTGTGTGTGTGTGTGTGTGTGGATGAAGGAGGGCACAGTGTGTGTGTGTGTGTGTGTGTGTGTGTGTGTGTGGATGAAGGAGGGCACAGTGTGTGTGTGTGTGTGTGTGTGTGTGTGGATGAAGGAGGGCACAGTGTGTGTGTGTGTGTGTGTGTGTGTGTGTGTGTGTGTGTGTGTGTGTGTGGATGAAGGAGGGCACAGTGTGTGTGTGTGTGTGTGTGTGTGTGTGTGTGTGTGTGGATGAAGGAGGGCACAGTGTGTGTGTGTGTGGATGAAGGAGGGCACAGTGTGTGTGTGTGTGGATGAAGGAGGGCACAGTGTGTGTGTGTGTGGATGAAGGAGGGCACAGTGTGTGTGTGTGTGGATGAAGGAGGGCACAGTGTGTGTGTGTGTGTGGATGAAGGAGGGCACAGTGTGTGTGTGTGTGTGTGGATGAAGGAGGGCACAGTGTGTGTGTGTGTGTGTGGATGAAGGAGGGCACAGTGTGTGTGTGTGTGTGGATGAAGGAGGGCACAGTGTGTGTGTGTGTGTGTGTGGATGAAGGAGGGCACAGTGTGTGTGTGTGTGTGTGTGGATGAAGGAGGGCACAGTGTGTGTGTGTGTGTGTGTGGATGAAGGAGGGCACAGTGTGTGTGTGTGTGTGTGGATGAAGGAGGGCACAGTGTGTGTGTGTGTGTGTGTGGATGAAGGAGGGCACAGTGTGTGTGTGTGTGTGTGTGTGTGGATGAAGGAGGGCACAGTGTGTGTGTGTGTGGATGAAGGAGGGCACAGTGTGTGTGTGTGTGGATGAAGGAGGGCACAGTGTGTGTGTGTGTGTGGATGAAGGAGGGCACAGTGTGTGTGTGTGTGGATGAAGGAGGGCACAGTGTGTGTGTGTGTGTGTGTGTGGATGAAGGAGGGCACAGTGTGTGTGTGTGTGTGTGTGTGTGGATGAAGGAGGGCACAGTGTGTGTGTGGATGAAGGAGGGCAGTGTGTGTGTGTGTGTGGATGAAGGAGGGCACAGTGTGTGTGTGTGTGTGTGTGTGTGTGTGTGTGGATGAAGGAGGGCACAGTGTGTGTGTGTGTGTGTGTGTGTGTGTGTGGATGAAGGAGGGCACAGTGTGTGTGTGTGTGTGTGTGTGGATGAAGGAGGGCACAGTGTGTGTGTGTGTGTGGATGAAGGAGGGCACAGTGTGTGTGTGTGTGTGTGTGTGTATGAAGGAGGGCACAGTGTGTGTGTGTGTGTGGATGAAGGAGGGCACAGTGTGTGTGTGTGTGTGTGTGGATGAAGGAGGGCACAGTGTGTGTGTGTGTGTGTGTGGATGAAGGAGGGCACAGTGTGTGTGTGTGTGTGTGGATGAAGGAGGGCACAGTGTGTGTGTGTGTGTGTGTGGATGAAGGAGGGCACAGTGTGTGTGTGTGTGTGGATGAAGGAGGGCACAGTGTGTGTGTGTGTGGATGAAGGAGGGCACAGTGTGTGTGTGTGTGGATGAAGGAGGGCACAGTGTGTGTGTGTGTGGATGAAGGAGGGCACAGTGTGTGTGTGTGGATGAAGGAGGGCACAGTGTGTGTGTGTGTGTGTGTGGATGAAGGAGGGCACAGTGTGTGTGTGTGTGTGTGTGTGGATGAAGGAGGGCACAGTGTGTGTGTGTGTGTGTGGATGAAGGAGGGCACAGTGTGTGTGTGTGTGTGTGTGTGTGGATGAAGGAGGGCACAGTGTGTGTGTGTGTGTGTGGATGAAGGAGGGCACAGTGTGTGTGTGTGTGTGTGGATGAAGGAGGGCACAGTGTGTGTGTGTGTGTGTGTGTGTGTGTGTGTGGATGAAGGAGGGCACAGTGTGTGTGTGTGTGTGTGTGTGTGTGTGGATGAAGGAGGGCACAGTGTGTGTGTGTGTGTGTGTGTGTGTGGATGAAGGAGGGCACAGTGTGTGTGTGTGTGTGTGTGGATGAAGGAGGGCACAGTGTGTGTGTGGATGAAGGAGGGCACAGTGTGTGTGTGTGTGTGTGGATGAAGGAGGGCACAGTGTGTGTGTGTGTGTGTGGATGAAGGAGGGCACAGTGTGTGTGTGTGTGTGTGGATGAAGGAGGGCACAGTGTGTGTGTGTGTGGATGAAGGAGGGCACAGTGTGTGTGTGTGTGGATGAAGGAGGGCACAGTGTGTGTGTGTGGATGAAGGAGGGCACAGTGTGTGTGTGTGTGGATGAAGGAGGGCACAGTGTGTGTGTGTGTGGATGAAGGAGGGCACAGTGTGTGTGTGTGTGGATGAAGGAGGGCACAGTGTGTGTGTGTGGATGAAGGAGGGCACAGTGTGTGTGTGTGGATGAAGGAGGGCACAGTGTGTGTGTGTGTGTGTGTGTGGATGAAGGAGGGCACAGTGTGTGTGTGTGTGTGTGTGTGGATGAAGGAGGGCACAGTGTGTGTGTGTGTGTGTGTGTGTGTGTGGATGAAGGAGGGCACAGTGTGTGTGTGTGTGTGTGTGTGTGTGTGTGTGGATGAAGGAGGGCACAGTGTGTGTGTGTGTGTGTGTGTGTGTGTGTGGATGAAGGAGGGCACAGTGTGTGTGTGTGTGTGTGTGTGTGTGGATGAAGGAGGGCACAGTGTGTGTGTGTGTGTGTGTGTGTGGATGAAGGAGGGCACAGTGTGTGTGTGTGTGTGTGTGTGTGTGTGGATGAAGGAGGGCACAGTGTGTGTGTGTGTGTGTGTGTGGATGAAGGAGGGCACAGTGTGTGTGTGTGTGTGTGTGTGTGTGTGTGTGTGTGTGTGGATGAAGGAGGGCACAGTGTGTGTGTGTGTGTGTGTGGATGAAGGAGGGCACAGTGTGTGTGTGTGTGTGTGTGTGTGTGTGTGGATGAAGGAGGGCACAGTGTGTGTGTGTGTGTGTGTGGATGAAGGAGGGCACAGTGTGTGTGTGTGTGTGTGTGGATGAAGGAGGGCACAGTGTGTGTGTGTGTGTGTGGATGAAGGAGGGCACAGTGTGTGTGTGTGTGTGTGGATGAAGGAGGGCACAGTGTGTGTGTGTGTGTGTGTGTGTGTGGATGAAGGAGGGCACAGTGTGTGTGTGTGTGTGTGGATGAAGGAGGGCACAGTGTGTGTGTGTGTGTGTGGATGAAGGAGGGCACAGTGTGTGTGTGTGTGTGTGTGTGTGTGTGGATGAAGGAGGGCACAGTGTGTGTGTGTGTGTGTGGATGAAGGAGGGCACAGTGTGTGTGTGTGTGTGTGTGTGTGGATGAAGGAGGGCACAGTGTGTGTGTGTGTGTGTGTGGATGAAGGAGGGCACAGTGTGTGTGTGGATGAAGGAGGGCACAGTGTGTGTGTGTGTGTGTGGATGAAGGAGGGCACAGTGTGTGTGTGTGTGTGTGGATGAAGGAGGGCACAGTGTGTGTGTGTGTGTGTGTGGATGAAGGAGGGCACAGTGTGTGTGTGTGTGTGTGGATGAAGGAGGGCACAGTGTGTGTGTGTGTGGATGAAGGAGGGCACAGTGTGTGTGTGTGGATGAAGGAGGGCACAGTGTGTGTGTGTGTGGATGAAGGAGGGCACAGTGTGTGTGTGTGTGGATGAAGGAGGGCACAGTGTGTGTGTGTGGATGAAGGAGGGCACAGTGTGTGTGTGTGGATTAAGGAGGGCACAGTGTGTGTGTGTGTGTGTGTGTGGATGAAGGAGGGCACAGTGTGTGTGTGTGTGTGTGTGTGTGTGTGGATGAAGGAGGGCACAGTGTGTGTGTGGATGAAGGAGGGCACAGTGTGTGTGTGTGTGTGTGTGTGTGTGTGTGTGTGGATGAAGGAGGGCACAGTGTGTGTGTGTGTGTGTGTGTGTGGATGAAGGAGGGCACAGTGTGTGTGTGTGTGTGTGTGTGTGGATGAAGGAGGGCACAGTGTGTGTGTGTGTGTGTGTGGATGAAGGAGGGCACAGTGTGTGTGTGTGTGTGTGTGTGTGTGTGTGTGTGTGGATGAAGGAGGGCACAGTGTGTGTGTGTGTGTGTGTGTGTGTGTGGATGAAGGAGGGCACAGTGTGTGTGTGTGTGTGTGTGTGTGTGTGTGTGTGTGTGGATGAAGGAGGGCACAGTGTGTGTGTGTGTGTGTGTGTGTGTGTGGATGAAGGAGGGCACAGTGTGTGTGTGTGTGTGTGTGTGTGTGTGGATGAAGGAGGGCACAGTGTGTGTGTGTGGATGAAGGAGGGCACAGTGTGTGTGTGTGTGTGTGTGGATGAAGGAGGGCACAGTGTGTGTGTGTGTGTGTGTGTGTGGATGAAGGAGGGCACAGTGTGTGTGTGTGTGTGTGTGTGGATGAAGGAGGGCACAGTGTGTGTGTGTGTGTGTGTGGATGAAGGAGGGCACAGTGTGTGTGTGTGTGTGTGTGTGTGTGGATGAAGGAGGGCACAGTGTGTGTGTGTGTGTGTGTGGATGAAGGAGGGCACAGTGTGTGTGTGTGTGTGTGGATGAAGGAGGGCACAGTGTGTGTGTGTGTGTGTGTGGATGAAGGAGGGCACAGTGTGTGTGTGTGTGTGTGTGTGTGGATGAAGGAGGGCACAGTGTGTGTGTGTGTGGATGAAGGAGGGCACAGTGTGTGTGTGTGTGGATGAAGGAGGGCACAGTGTGTGTGTGTGTGTGGATGAAGGAGGGCACAGTGTGTGTGTGTGTGGATGAAGGAGGGCACAGTGTGTGTGTGTGTGGATGAAGGAGGGCACAGTGTGTGTGTGTGTGGATGAAGGAGGGCACAGTGTGTGTGTGTGTGGATGAAGGAGGGCACAGTGTGTGTGTGTGTGGATGAAGGAGGGCACAGTGTGTGTGTGTGTGTGTGGATGAAGGAGGGCACAGTGTGTGTGTGTGTGTGTGGATGAAGGAGGGCACAGTGTGTGTGTGTGTGGATGAAGGAGGGCACAGTGTGTGTGTGTGTGTGTGGATGAAGGAGGGCACAGTGTGTGTGTGTGTGTGTGGATGAAGGAGGGCACAGTGTGTGTGTGTGTGTGTGTGGATGAAGGAGGGCACAGTGTGTGTGTGTGTGGATGAAGGAGGGCACAGTGTGTGTGTGTGTGGATGAAGGAGGGCACAGTGTGTGTGTGTGTGTGGATGAAGGAGGGCACAGTGTGTGTGTGTGTGGATGAAGGAGGGCACAGTGTGTGTGTGTGTGGATGAAGGAGGGCACAGTGTGTGTGTGTGTGGATGAAGGAGGGCACAGTGTGTGTGTGTGTGTGTGGATGAAGGAGGGCACAGTGTGTGTGTGTGTGTGGATGAAGGAGGGCACAGTGTGTGTGTGTGTGTGTGTGGATGAAGGAGGGCACAGTGTGTGTGTGTGTGTGGATGAAGGAGGGCACAGTGTGTGTGTGTGTGTGTGTGTGTGGATGAAGGAGGGCACAGTGTGTGTGTGTGTGTGTGTGTGTGGATGAAGGAGGGCACAGTGTGTGTGTGTGTGGATGAAGGAGGGCACAGTGTGTGTGTGTGTGGATGAAGGAGGGCACAGTGTGTGTGTGTGTGGATGAAGGAGGGCACAGTGTGTGTGTGTGTGGATGAAGGAGGGCACAGTGTGTGTGTGTGTGTGTGTGTGGATGAAGGAGGGCACAGTGTGTGTGTGTGTGTGTGTGTGTGGATGAAGGAGGGCACAGTGTGTGTGTGTGTGGATGAAGGAGGGCACAGTGTGTGTGTGTGTGGATGAAGGAGGGCACAGTGTGTGTGTGTGGATGAAGGAGGGCACAGTGTGTGTGTGTGGATGAAGGAGGGCACAGTGTGTGTGTGTGTGGATGAAGGAGGGCACAGTGTGTGTGTGTGTGGATGAAGGAGGGCACAGTGTGTGTGTGTGTGTGTGTGTGGATGAAGGAGGGCACAGTGTGTGTGTGTGTGTGTGTGCTGTGTGTGTGTGTGTGGATGAAGGAGGGCACAGTGTGTGTGTGTGTGTGTGTGGATGAAGGAGGGCACAGTGTGTGTGTGTGTGTGTGTGTGTGTGTGTGTGTGTGGATGAAGGAGGGCACAGTGTGTGTGTGTGTGTGTGTGTGTGTGTGTGTGTGTGTGTGGATGAAGGAGGGCACAGTGTGTGTGTGTGTGTGTGTGTGTGTGTGTGTGTGTGTGTGGATGAAGGAGGGCACAGTGTGTGTGTGTGTGGATGTGTGTGTGGATGAAGGAGGGCACAGTGTGTGTGTGTGTGGATGAAGGAGGGCACAGTGTGTGTGTGTGTGGATGAAGGAGGGCACAGTGTGTGTGTGTGTGGATGAAGGAGGGCACAGTGTGTGTGTGTGTGGATGAAGGAGGGCACAGTGTGTGTGTGTGTGGATGAAGGAGGGCACAGTGTGTGTGTGTGTGGATGAAGGAGGGCACAGTGTGTGTGTGTGTGGATGAAGGAGGGCACAGTGTGTGTGTGTGTGGATGAAGGAGGGCACAGTGTGTGTGTGTGTGGATGAAGGAGGGCACAGTGTGTGTGTGTGTGTGGATGAAGGAGGGCACAGTGTGTGTGTGTGTGTGGATGAAGGAGGGCACAGTGTGTGTGTGTGTGTGGATGAAGGAGGGCACAGTGTGTGTGTGTGTGTGGATGAAGGAGGGCACAGTGTGTGTGTGTGTGTGGATGAAGGAGGGCACAGTGTGTGTGTGTGTGTGGATGAAGGAGGGCACAGTGTGTGTGTGTGTGTGGATGAAGGAGGGCACAGTGTGTGTGTGTGTGTGTGGATGAAGGAGGGCACAGTGTGTGTGTGTGTGTGTGGATGAAGGAGGGCACAGTGTGTGTGTGTGTGTGTGGATGAAGGAGGGCACAGTGTGTGTGTGTGTGTGGATGAAGGAGGGCACAGTGTGTGTGTGTGTGTGGATGAAGGAGGGCACAGTGTGTGTGTGTGTGTGGATGAAGGAGGGCACAGTGTGTGTGTGTGTGTGGATGAAGGAGGGCACAGTGTGTGTGTGTGTGTGGATGAAGGAGGGCACAGTGTGTGTGTGTGTGTGGATGAAGGAGGGCACAGTGTGTGTGTGTGTGTGGATGAAGGAGGGCACAGTGTGTGTGTGTGTGTGTGGATGAAGGAGGGCACAGTGTGTGTGTGTGTGTGTGGATGAAGGAGGGCACAGTGTGTGTGTGTGTGTGTGGATGAAGGAGGGCACAGTGTGTGTGTGTGTGTGTGGATGAAGGAGGGCACAGTGTGTGTGTGTGTGTGGATGAAGGAGGGCACAGTGTGTGTGTGTGTGTGGATGAAGGAGGGCACAGTGTGTGTGTGTGTGGATGAAGGAGGGCACAGTGTGTGTGTGTGTGGATGAAGGAGGGCACAGTGTGTGTGTGTGTGGATGAAGGAGGGCACAGTGTGTGTGTGTGTGTGTGGATGAAGGAGGGCACAGTGTGTGTGTGTGTGTGTGGATGAAGGAGGGCACAGTGTGTGTGTGTGTGTGTGGATGAAGGAGGGCACAGTGTGTGTGTGTGTGTGTGGATGAAGGAGGGCACAGTGTGTGTGTGTGTGTGGATGAAGGAGGGCACAGTGTGTGTGTGTGTGGATGAAGGAGGGCACAGTGTGTGTGTGTGTGGATGAAGGAGGGCACAGTGTGTGTGTGTGTGGATGAAGGAGGGCACAGTGTGTGTGTGTGTGTGGATGAAGGAGGGCACAGTGTGTGTGTGTGGATGAAGGAGGGCACAGTGTGTGTGTGTGGATGAAGGAGGGCACAGTGTGTGTGTGTGGATGAAGGAGGGCACAGTGTGTGTGTGTGGATGAAGGAGGGCACAGTGTGTGTGTGTGGATGAAGGAGGGCACAGTGTGTGTGTGTGGATGAAGGAGGGCACAGTGTGTGTGTGTGTGGATGAAGGAGGGCACAGTGTGTGTGTGTGGATGAAGGAGGGCACAGTGTGTGTGTGTGGATGAAGGAGGGCACAGTGTGTGTGTGTGGATGAAGGAGGGCACAGTGTGTGTGTGTGGATGAAGGAGGGCACAGTGTGTGTGTGTGGATGAAGGAGGGCACAGTGTGTGTGTGTGTGGATGAAGGAGGGCACAGTGTGTGTGTGTGTGGATGAAGGAGGGCACAGTGTGTGTGTGTGTGGATGAAGGAGGGCACAGTGTGTGTGTGTGTGGATGAAGGAGGGCACAGTGTGTGTGTGTGTGGATGAAGGAGGGCACAGTGTGTGTGTGTGTGGATGAAGGAGGGCACAGTGTGTGTGTGTGTGGATGAAGGAGGGCACAGTGTGTGTGTGTGTGGATGAAGGAGGGCACAGTGTGTGTGTGTGGATGAAGGAGGGCACAGTGTGTGTGTGTGGATGAAGGAGGGCACAGTGTGTGTGTGTGGATGAAGGAGGGCACAGTGTGTGTGTGGATGAAGGAGGGCACAGTGTGTGTGTGGATGAAGGAGGGCACAGTGTGTGTGTGGATGAAGGAGGGCACAGTGTGTGTGTGGATGAAGGAGGGCACAGTGTGTGTGTGGATGAAGGAGGGCACAGTGTGTGTGTGGATGAAGGAGGGCACAGTGTGTGTGTGGATGAAGGAGGGCACAGTGTGTGTGTGGATGAAGGAGGGCACAGTGTGTGTGTGGATGAAGGAGGGCACAGTGTGTGTGTGGATGAAGGAGGGCACAGTGTGTGTGTGGATGAAGGAGGGCACAGTGTGTGTGTGGATGAAGGAGGGCACAGTGTGTGTGTGGATGAAGGAGGGCACAGTGTGTGTGTGGATGAAGGAGGGCACAGTGTGTGTGTGGATGAAGGAGGGCACAGTGTGTGTGTGGATGAAGGAGGGCACAGTGTGTGTGTGGATGAAGGAGGGCACAGTGTGTGTGTGGATGAAGGAGGGCACAGTGTGTGTGTGGATGAAGGAGGGCACAGTGTGTGTGTGGATGAAGGAGGGCACAGTGTGTGTGTGGATGAAGGAGGGCACAGTGTGTGTGTGGATGAAGGAGGGCACAGTGTGTGTGTGGATGAAGGAGGG